>NW_025999924.1:11743263-11754026 GCF_001458135.2 Marmota marmota marmota | reverse complement strand
GGCAGAACTAACATCATCAAAATGGCGATATTACCAAAAGTTCTCTATAGGTTTAATGCAATGCCAATCAAAATCCCAACGGCATTTCTTGTAGAAATTGATAAAGCAATCATGAAATTCATATGGAAAAATAAAAGACCCAGAATAGCAAAAGCAATTCTAAGCAGTAATTGGGTTTCTAAATTTAGGTTCTTCCCATAGGGTGGTTTGGGGGAGGTACTATGCCACAGTCTGGCTGGGCACAAAATCACGAGCCACTCAAGCAGGAACAAACTTTATTATTTTTTGAAACTGCCGCCAATGTCCGGTACGCACCCGGGAAGATTTTTTCCACCCACGCGGCCTCCTCCCAGACCCGCAGAGAGAGCTCCTCCCCCGGAACTCCCTCCTACTGTACTTCCCCAACCAATGGGAACTCTCCAGGAGTCCCATAGCCGGCCTAGGTGAACAGCAGGAGTCCAATATCCATATGAATGCAAATCTTAACATAATCATATCATCTCAATGGCTAGCTGGCGTCACCTTTCAACTAAAAATGCCATGCATCATATACTTGGCTCTTAGCAGTACTATGTATACTTAGTTTTCTGATGGATTTTGTAAAGCATTTCTTTTTAAGGTAAAACTGATAAAGATGAAATAAACTGCTCTTGATTTAATATTTTAGAAGGATGTTGGGAAAGTTCCACCTAATGTAAAGCAATCCTTTGGATTAATGAATTATACAACTTTATGCTAATCATCATTTCAAGGAAGCATATAGCACATTCATTATATTAGATTGTCTTGCTTCCTGATAATACCAAAGCATTAAGTAGCTAACCCCTTATATCCAACATGTAACCTATTAGAGATATCAAAAGTACACCAAGGAGTTCTAAAATTTGTGAGCCAAGCACTTGTAGCTAGCCATGTATACTAAGTCAATATGGTATCTCACACATATTGGAGCATATGAAGCTAGTAAGCTTTGGAATTGAATAGATGTATATTTGAATCTCAAATTCAGTATTACTTAGAATATAACTAGCTATTTGATTCTTTTAAATGAGTTTTTTGGGGTTTTATAAATAATATGCATAAAAATCATTTCTGACATAAAGTACCAAAAAAATAAAACTACCAAATGTTGCTTATTAATATTGTTCAGTTAAAAGAAATTCTACTCCAAAAATAGTTTTTTAAATTGTATTTCAAAATACAGAGAAGATGTAAATCACTTTTATTTCAAAGATAAACTATTGATTTATATTAAGTGTGCAGCTATTATCATATGAGGCTTGCATAATTTTTGGTTAATAAAAAAGAACTTGCTATAAAACTTTAGGTGTGATGCTGTAAGAAAATGATTTTCTTAAGAAAATGTAGTATAATATCAGAAAATTAGAATCACAGGGTCTAGCTTTGAGCCCAGAATTCACCACTGTCTGGTTGTGTGGCCTTGGGTGAGTCCTTTACTTTTACTATCACTTTCTTAATCTAAACTATGGGAAATGCCCCCTTTGGCCTTTCTAATGAATAAGTTAATATAAGAAACAAATTAGAATATAGGGAAGTATTTTAAAACTTCAAAGCACTAAAATAATCATTTTCAAAAAATAGAAGTATTTCTAACTTGAACAAAAGGGCAACCTTCAATGATTGAGTTCCTGACAAGTGAGAAAACTTCAAGAGAAGAAAAGAACACTATCAAAATTAAGCTCTGCCTATTTATACTATTATAGAAATGGGCATTGCTGTTTTATCTAATCAGAATTCATTTCTATCTTTACTATTTCCTAGATTTGTGAACACCCAGAAAATTACTTAAATTTTCTGTGATACACTTTCTCATCTGTTAAATTAAGTGGCAGAAGTCAGTTAACCGCTGCCTTTTCTTTTTCTTTCTTTTTTTTTTCTTACTATTAAAAACCCATTCTTGGAATGGGACATCTCAGCTAAAGGAAAAAACCAAATCTCAAAAATACCCTTTTATTCTTTCAACTGAGGGTCTTTCCCCATCCACCCCTTTTCCAATAAATAAATCGAGGATGAAATCATAGGGGGTCCCATGAAAGTTCTTGTGAAAGCAATAGACCCAGCCAGCTTAATTGTTTTCTTTGTCATTTGCCCCACCCCTTGCCTAGGCTGCATATGTGGTCCAAGAGTTGGAGGAAACATCTTTCTGTTACAAAGTGGAAGGCATACAGCTAAGCCATTTACTCCGAAGGACTGAGAATATAGATAGAAGGACTAAGATAGTTGAGGTTAATTTTATTCAGCCATGAAGAAAAAATAAAATTATATCCTTTTCAGGAAAATGGATAAAACTTGAGAATATCATGTTAAGCAAAATTAGCCAAACTCAGAAGGTCGAGTGTCATATGTTTTTCTCTCACATGTAGAAACTAGAGAGGAAAGAGTAAAAGAAAGATAGGAGTGATTGCATGAAAAGCAAAGGGAGATCAACAGAATAGGGGAAGAGGACCACATGGAGAAAGGAGGGGAGTCAGGGGGAAGTGCTGGAGTGGAATATTAGCCAAATCATATTGTTATATTGTGTGATGTACTAATAAGTAACAACAAATTCCACCATACTATATTGCACCAATTAAAAAAAAAAAAAGGATAGTTCAGAGACTATGTTAACCATGAACTAGTTGCCTCCAATTTTCCTCTTACATAAGAACACTGATTTGTTTAATCCACTATTTTAGCTTTCAGTTACTATGCTCAAATACAATCTTTAATATTTCATTTTACAAAGTTGGCTCATGGGTTATAGGTAGTACAATATAGCAAAAGAGAAAACGCTGAAATATTTTAGGTATAAAAAGCAACATTTTAAGTATTAACTAATTTTACCCTCTCTTCTTTACCCTGTACTCCTTACTTCTCCAAATACAGAAATAAAGACAGTCTTCTATAACTGCAGAAAAATACGCTAAAGGAGAAAGAAAACTATAAATTTCAAAATTTTAGGCACTCGTTATAAACTATATTTAAAGGCATATATAGTACTTAAGATGAAGATTTTTAGGGCTGGGATTATGGCTCTGTGGCAAAGTGCTTGCCTTGTTTGCGTGAGTCACTGGGTTCAATCCTCAACACCACATATAAATAGATAGATAGATAGATAGATAGATAGATAGATAGATAGATAGATAGATAGAAGTATTGTGTCCAACTACACCAAAAAAAAGATGAAGATTTTTAAGAAAAAATTTCATTTTTGGCATTTCTTTTTTGGAAAGAAAAATGGAAGCCATGAATACATAAACAAGTGAATTTCTGAGATTGCATAAACCCTACCCTTGTGACTTATACAAAACTCCCTCAACTCATTTATACTAATGCTCTTTAAGTTCCCTGATAATTGAGAGAAATAAGAGCAAAGAAAATCTGTGATTCTACAAAAAGCATTGAGAAGTCAACAAATTCCTGGGAACAGGTGAGACTGGGAGGAAATAGGTCAAGGATATATGAATGTAGACAGAACATGAGAAAATCCCAGTTTCCTATGGCCTAATATGGCAAGAAGACAGATAAAATTATTCCCCCTGAGATTGTCTCAAAGGAGATAGAGAGAGCCTTGATGGTGAGAGTTAGAATCAATCCTCTCACCACCATCCTGTGTACCCTAGGGACAGCAGGCTCAATGGAAAAGAAGATGCCCCAGTAGATGGTATCATTGACCAAGAACATCTCCAAGGACCAGATAACATCCAATGCCTTGGCACAATGAGACCTTTCTAAGGATTTAGAACCAATTTCACTCAGAAAAAAAGGGAGAGGGTTGGAAGTAAGACACTGAATTGACTAATGTCAATCATTAGCTATCAAAGTGGTAGAAAATAAATATATCTTTATAAATCAAAATTGGACTGAGTTTTGGAAAGATATTGATTCATGCCTTTATGGATTAAGAGATCATTTCATTTGCTACTTAATGTAAGCACAAATGAAGGAGACGGGAGCAGACCTCACAGATCAACAGTGCCGTTTGTTTATTTAGCTGCAGTGTCAGTCAGGCAATGCATTGGAGAGACTCACCAGTGTATACAAGGTTCGCACTAGTGTATACTTGAAAGATGATGGCTAACAGCACACCCATATGGACATAACTCCAAGCTTCAATCCCTTACTGTAGTCTAGTTTATCCATGCTTTCATTTAATGTTTAAATGTTTCCTTTAAAACCATGATAAAGTGAAGGAAATAGAAAAAATGCAAATACAACATAAAAAAGTAGAAGACTGGCCAATAAAATAAGAACAAGATAAAAAAAAAGTACAAGTGATATTTTTGAAAAATAATTAAAGAGACATAAGTAAAACTGTTTTTTTAGGAACTATGTCAATTGAATAGAGACTTAGAGAAAATCTAGATTTGATAGAGGATTTCAAGCTCATCTAGTTTTCAAAAAGGCTTATAACAGTACATTTTTCAATAAAAATTGCAAGACTTTCCATCATGAGTAGAAAGTTGAAAATAATATTTCTACCAAAACTGACCGATATTTTTTAAAACCTAGAAATTTGTTATATTTAAGCATATTAATCACTATCTCATGTACTACATCTCAATATTTATACCCTAATTAAGAACACTCAAAATAAGCAATTACTAGTCCCCCTGGGATTAATAAAAATAACAGCTACCACACTTATAGAGTTTCTACTATATAGTATACTTGTAGCTTTACACATTTAGGAAGAATAATTTTGGCTAGTACTTAATCAAAGTAGTATGTGATGCTGATCTTGCAGTATGGATTGAGAAAATCTTAGAAAAAAAATTAAAATGGAAAAATAACAAAGAGAAAATGGACAACTTCCCAAATGATGCTAAAGCAAATCTTCACAATCAACTTCTTCATTTACACAGGATTAAATTAAAAGCATATAACACCAAAAAAATAAACAAATAACCCAATCAATAAATGGGCAAAGGAACTGAATAGTCTCTTCTCAAAAGAAGAAATACAAATGGGCAACACATATATACACAAAAAAATATTCAACATCTCTAGCAATTAGAGAAATGCAAATTAAAACTTCACTGAGATTTTATCTCCAGTCAGAATAGCAATTATCAAGAATTCAAGTAACAAGTGTTGGTGAAGATGTGGGGAAAAGGATACACTCATACATTGCTGGTGGAACTGCAAATTGGTGCAACCACTCTGGAAAGCAGTATGGAGATTCCTCAAAAAACTAGGAATAAAATTACCATTTGACCCTGTTATCCCACTCCTTAGCATATATCCAAAAGATTTTAAATCAGCATACTACAATGACACAGCCCCATCAATGTTTATAACAGGACAATTCATAATAGCTATGCTATGGAACCAACCTAGATGCCCACCAACAGATGAATGGATTGTGGTATACATACCCCAAGAAATTGTGATACACATATACACAATGGAATATGACTCAGCCATAAAAAGAATGACTTTATGACCTTTATCAGTAAATAGATGGATCTGGAGAATACCATGATAAATGAAATATGCCATTCCCAAAAACCCAAATGTCAAATATTTTCATTGACGTGAGGCAGCTAAACCACAATAAGGGGTGGAGGGAGAAGTTCAGTATATTAGACAAAGGGGAATGAAAAGAAGGGAGGTTGGAATAGGAATAAGAAAGACAGTAGAATAAATCTAACATAATTTTCCTATGTACATATATGAAAATACTAAGTGAATCGCACCATCATGGCTACCCACAAGAATGTGGTCCTAATTTGAATATAGTCCATGCTTGTCTGATTTTATCAAAATGGATTCTACTATCATGTATAACTAAGAAGAACAAATAAAAAATAAATAAAAATAATTAATAGCTGACATCCTATATGCCTGGATTAAACTCACAAATTCACCGCTTACATGTTGGTCAGTTGATTCAACTCTTCTATGTTTCAGTCCTCTCTTGTATAAAATAAATTGTTCCTCTTAAAGTTGTTATAAGAAAACCATGATGTAACGTATTTATATGACTAGAACATTAGAATAACTGGATGATATCTATTATTATTATTACTGTTATGAATCACAAATTTCTATGATAGGAACTCAAAGAAAAATGTACATGTACTCTGCCTATCACTTACTTCCTCATTGAAATGAAAGTTCTCCATTGAAATTAGTAATTTCAGATTGATGGTAATTACTCTCCCAAAGCAGCTAACTTTTATTTATTGCTTTAATAATGTGAAAGTTTCATTTTGGCATTCAGTAAAGATGTAAAACTCAGAGAAGAAACCGTCCCTTGTCTTACAAAGTTTACAATATAGTAAGAGAACATCACCAGAATTAATACTGGGAGTGGATTAGAAAAAGTAGAAAATAAAAGAATAAGAGAAAGCAACAAAAGCCTACAAACATGCTACCTAGGCAACTTTAAGTAGAAACGATTCCTAAATAAAATTTTGAAAGGTACTAAATAACCAAAGATCGCATGACTCTATCGTTAGAATGTTGATAAATTTTAGATTTGCTTAAGGGAAAATCTCTCCCTCTGATAAGGTAGACCCATAAGCAGTAAGTGAAGCCAAGTGTCCCAGCCTGGGTATAATCACATAAGATTTTAACATCTAGTTTTAGATACAAAAGGCAGAAAATGAGATACTTTATGAAACACAAAGGTGAAAATAAAATAACGGAGGAAAGAGGCCTTTAAAAACAGACAGGCTGAGAAACGGTGAATATTAGAAAAGAAGCTAAAAAATGGATGATATGTGGAAAGAGTCAGCAAAAGAAAAAGGTCTGGGACAGCCTCCGAGCAGAGGCCCCGCCCACTACTGAGCAGCCAGGGGCTCTCTCATCATTACATGGAGCTGGTCTGACAAATGAGAAGGAGGGTTTGGCTGGGAGGAAAAAAAAAAAAAAAATAGAGCCCTGGTAAGGTCAGAGAGAATTAAATCAGGGGGAGGAAAATGCTACCCAGGTTCTAGCTGAAGTAATCAAAGCATTCTAACCAAAAACAATGCCAATCATCAGAAGTAAAATGTAAGGCAGTCACAAATGTAAAATGATTCTCTGATTCCCCATCAGAGCCAAGGCCATGACAAGTTGGCCTGCACCCTGGACCTCAGAGCCAAGTCTCTGCACATGTCCAGGCTCCAGTCCTCAGCTCAACTGCCACAGAGAGTGAGGCTCCACCAGAACCCCAGAGTCACTACAGTTCTGTTCATGCCTGTGCTGCCATTCTCGGCTCCCCAGCAGGTTCGCAACCACCTGCATCCTTCATACTATCACTACCCAGCAGCAGGGAGGAGAACATTTTTAACAGGATACAGAAAATGAAAGTGAGAGTGTATTTTTAATGTGCTATTTCCTAGTTTATCATTGAACATGTCTATAGCCACCTGGATTCTAGAATTCTCCAAACTATTCAGGTGTGGAGATTTCTTTTTTGAGAGGGCTTTAATTTCCAATTCAGTGTCTTTCATAATTATGGGACTATTCAAATGATTGATTTCACATTGAATAAGTTATGAGAGTTTTTGCTTTTCAAGAAATTGGTCCATACATAGAACATTCCCTTATTGTTCTTATGTCCTCAAGATCTACAGATGTCCCATTTCATTCCTGATGTTGAAAATTTGTGTCTTCTGTTTTTTCTTTGTAAGTCTTGCTAGAGGTGAGTCAATTTTATTGACGTTTTCAAAGAACAAACTTTTTCTTTCATCTTTTTTCTTGTTTTCAGATGCATTCATTTCTGCTCTATATTTATTTCTTTCCTTTGCTTCCTTTAATTTGTCCCTCTTTTCCTAGATTTCTAATGTAAAAACTCAGTCCATTGAGTTAAGACTTTGAAGGCAAACATTTTAGCACTATAAATTTCCCTCCCAACCCTAGTATAACTGCGTTCCACAATTTTTAATGCTTTGAATTTTCATTCCTATTCAGTTCAAATTATTTCATTCCCTCTAGACTTCCATGATTCATGGTTTGAGTAAAACAGTGTTATTTGATTTCCCAATGTTTCAAGGATTTTCTTTTGTGTATGTGTTACGGATTTGTGATTGGATTCTTTGTAGTCAGAAATTATATTCTATATAATTTTAATATTTTTATACTGAATTTGTTTTATAATCCATGAAAAGGTTTATGTTAGAATGAATTTTGTGGGCAATTGAAAAACTTTATACTCCACTAGCATTATACAGACTGCTCCATAAATGTTGATAATATTCTATCGGTTAATGACGTTTTAAGTTGTTCAATAACCTTGTTGACATTATTCTGTTTTTTCTATGCATTATTAAGGAATAGTAAAGTCTCCAGTTATAATTTTATTTGATGTTTGAGTAGGCTGCTGTTGTAAGTAAAATACTATTCCCATTAAATTTTTTGTGAACAGTTTATTTCTTTTGTTCCAGGATGTTACTGAATTTTTAAAATATTTGTCTTATGTTCAGAGAACATCTGTGCACTCTTAATAGTTCTGATAGTTGTTTTAGTATGATCAGCATTTCCTATACAAAGTATAATTGTGTTAACCTTTTCCAATTTCTATATGTTGCATTTTCTTTTATTATCAACATTGATTAAAATATCTGGGAAGTAAATTGAACAAAACAGAGGTAGAACATATCCTTGTTTGTTTATTAAATTTTTTCCAGCAATTGAAATGTTAAAATGCAAAGTGTCCTAGATAGGTTGGAAAATATAGCCCTATATCAGAATTCCAAACTGAACTCACCTGTTATGTTGAGGGACATGGAGAAGAGGCAGGGGAATTTGGTGACTTGGAGTAATTTTCTTATGAAGCTGCAGTAGGGCCAGAGGGGTGCTGCAAAGGGGTAGATTATTCTCTTGTTGATGGTACATACTGCAGTTTCTTATTGAGTCAAAGGATTGATTGATCTACTGATCTTAAACCTACTCGTTTTCTTCAAACCCTGTCTTTATATTTATATTTGCCATTTGTTATAATGAATATATTTTTATCAGGATTGAATATTATAAAGGGTAATGATTCATGTATGGCATTAACAGGAAAGTAAATAATGAAGAGTACAAAATGTTCTGAGCTTATATAATGGAAACCAAAAGATGTTTATATTTTTGAAAAATAAATTCATTTTCTATTTTCAAACCTTTATGCAACAAACTCAGACCGTGTTGGAAACTATTTTCAAGTCTATCAGTATAGACTGATAACATACTTATAACAGAAAGCCAAAAGCTAGAGACACAATTATGATGATATTATTTTATAGCTTTTGCATTTACTATACAATGTATAGACTTAGATGAACTAGAAACAGACAAGAAAAGAGAGAGATTCTGGCACCAGGGATTGAACTCAGGGGCTCTCAATCACTGAGCCACATCCCCAACTCTATTTGTATTTTATTTAGAGACAGGGTCTTCTCACTGAATTGCTTAGTGCCTTGCTCTTACTGAGTCTGGCTTCGAACTCACAATCCTCCTGCCTCAGCCTCCAGAGCTGCTGGGATTACAGGAAAAGTGCTACTGTGCCTGGAAATAGAGAGAGATTCTATTAGGAGATATCAAATCTGAATGAATACCTAACCTACTGGCATTAGAATAATTATATATATTTTAACTAGCCTATAATAAATGAATGTCAACTTTTTAAAATAGTTTGACTTAAGAATTTTAATCATAGTTACAAAAATAAGAAATTCTTTATCACAGTGTTCATAATTGGGTACTCTATTGGCCATGACTATGCCATCCAAAGAAATATTGCATTATAGAAACAATGCAACATTCTTTTTAATTAAGTATGTACAGTACCAGGACTCTTAAAGACAATAATAACCCATTATGCAATATTCATTCAATGAGATATTTCTAGAACTTTATTATTATTTCCATGAAAGAATATTTAAATCAATGTAGCTAAAATTATATATGGGTATACACTTCCAACTCACCTTTTCTTCCTGAAATAATTCTGATTGAATATCTGTTTAAAGAGATCAAAATTTTTAGGAAAATGAAATTACCACTTAAAAATGTCTTTTACAAAATTAGCTGTTCCCCAGCACAATTGTCTTTTGAAATGTAAAGAGAAAACCAAGTGACTCTTACTAAATAATAGCATTAGTGCCCTCTCTATCTTCAAAACAAATTTAAGGTCATGGCACAGGGCAGCTGAGGACAACTGATACATTATATGTAAGAATATCTCCAAGCTCAAATGGCATCCACTCAAGGGTGGCAAAAGAACTCAAAGAAGAAATATGACTCCTGCTGTTAAAAACAACTATGTTGTTAGAAGAACAAAGCATGACTTTATTATCCCTACACATACAAAAGCTTCCCAGGAAGATGGTGAAAATGAACTCATCTCAATGTGGGCAGGATGACAAATGCTACAGTGAAGTATCATTCAGACCATATAAATTATTGGGTTTGATGGGGGCCAGGGAGTGTGGGGGACCTAGTGGTTCACAGAAAAAGAAAATAAGAATGCAAAAAAATAACCCCAGTATTTATTATGTATTTAGTTTAATTTTTATTTATAATATTTTTCAAAAAGAAATGATGTGTCTTTAAGAATAATTATTTCCTGGCTTAGAGTAAGGAAGCGGAAAAAGGTTAAGAGGAAGGTCTTCCTGGGTCTGTGTAAACAGCAGAATGTCCTGGGGGTGATACTTGGACTAGTTTATGTAGTATTTATAAATAACTCTAATTCTTCCAAATCCGATTAAACTTGCCAGGTAATCAACTGTCACACTAATGAGCATAGAGGGCAGATTAATATAAAGAATTCTGAGTGGGGGGGGGGGGGG
>NW_025999924.1:11723829-11743242 GCF_001458135.2 Marmota marmota marmota | reverse complement strand
GGGGGGTAAAAGCAGGTTTTCCAACAGTTTGTAATATGTCTGTTAAGTTTATTTCACAATCTAGTTATAACAAGTGAGTTCAAAAGAAGGAGGTAAGCCAAGGAACAAAATTTAAAAGTTAGTGTCAAGACTACAACCATCAGAGTCAAGAGAGCTAATGAGATGCTTATTGATGGAAAACCAGTAATTCTAACCAGCGTAAAGAAGTCTTTTTTAGCAGAAAAACAATATTGCAGAAGTACCATTTTACAGAACCAGTATGTACTCATACCTGGAAATATTTATATTGTTCAGGCCACTTGATCCTTGGTAAAGCTAAAACTTTTAAAGGAACAGGTCAGTTTCTTTTAATTCTGTGTCACGATGATATACTCATTTGTCCCTGAAAGAAGAAATGCAGCATAGCTCAGAGGCAAAACAAGCACATATTGTACCATGTAACTGGAAGGAGGGAGTTTCACTTAGTCAAAGCAAAACGTTAATGTTATAAAAAGCTTTTTGTAATTGTTATTATTGCTATTATTATGATTGTTGGTGGTGTTATCTGGTTGGGACTGGATTAGTTTGGGTGTTTTAATTCATTCTTTTTTGGGATCCTACAACCCATACAGGTGATACGAAAAGCAATCTTTAAACCATTGGTAAAATAATTTTGAGTCATCCTTTGCTTAGAAGAGATTTCTTGTTGCCTGAATTACTTCATCCTGTGCTCATAAGGATCTATTAGTGACAGATATGACCTTAGATACACATTCATTTTCTTTTCTCTCATACACTATCACTTCAGTTGATTTCTATTTGGCTCTTCTGATGGTTAAATCAAGTATATATTAATGTATTACAGTGCAAGTATGGATGAAAAAACCATGGAACTCTGATCCTGTATTTCAGGTAGATTAAGACTTGGAATGAAGAGAGAAACCAGTTGACCACACAGCATCTTGAAGCTAAGTCTCTGGCTGGTAAATCAGTAATTTCCCTGGTTTTGTCTTCTATTCACACCTCAACTTGGATGCTGAGGCAGCTCTAAGCAGCTGGTTGAAGAATTCTAAGTATCAGGATTTCTACTCATTGCAAATATAGCTTCATTTCTTTAGGACTAAGAAGGAAAATAACTTTTATGCTTAGAAAGAAAGAAAGGGAGGAAGGAAGAAATAAAATAATCTAAAATTAGATAATAGAAGACTATAAAATTATTCTGGTTTTGATATATTGATATAGAATGCTAAAAGAAAAAATTTAACTTTCATATTTTAAAAGCCATGTATCTCTAAGCAATTGCAAATGTTATGTCCACGTCGGTCAATTTTATTCCATTCCAAATCAGAATCTGATGATGTAACTATAAAGAAAGTTAGCACCTATCTCATGGAATGGTATTAGTAACTGAAGTTCACTTGGTTAGTTATCTAAACTGTCATGCGATGTCATAATTAAGATCTTGGTTGGTAGTGGTAGGACTGGAAATGATCCGGTTTAAAATGAACTCAATAGAGAAATCCACTTTGGCTTTCAAATGTCATTAAATCAATCAATATCACCTCACTCATAATCACAACTCTTATTACTAGATACTCTCATAACTCTGAGGTAAAAATCAATTTTATAATTTGGAGACAATTCTATAAAGTAGAGACACTGAACATTTTTTGATGATTCCTGAACTCAGTAAGTTACAACTCCAATGAGAAGACAAAAATCAATACTCATGAAATAATAACAAACAAAATGCAAAACAATTTTGTTCTGAGATTGAGTGGTGATTTCCAAATGTCAGTTGACCAGTCAAAATTACCATAGACATAGATATCCCCAGATTTTTTTCCTTCTTTTTTTTTAGGAAATAGTTTTATTTCAAAAAGTATTGAAGGCATCCTAAAGCCTTAGACAGAATTCTCAACATGCATAAGCCTAGAGAATAGACAAAAATAAATAGCAAATTGTTCCCACCCCACCAGATTCTTAATAAAACAGCAGAAGAGGAAAATAATGCAGATTTATTTCAATTCAATGAAAGAATCAGATATAAACTATAGAACATCTCACCCAATTATAGCTTGTATTATTCAGGACTCTTTCCATACTTTCTATGTGAAAAGGAGGCATTATCAGAAGGATACCATTGTTCTCCACATAACTAAAATAAAAAGGTCAAACCATCAAACCATGAGAATTGCAAGGGTGTTCACTTAAGGATGAAGGAAAATAGAAATCCAATAAATGCCACCAAAAGGCATTTCCTCCCCCAAGCCCACCCCTATTTTAGCTCTAATTAGAAAAAGTAATTTAGGGACAACTTCTAATTTCTCTATTTTAGGTGGCATGCCTAACTTGATTTGGGTCAGATTAGGAAGACACTAAAAATGGTAGCTGCTCACATAGACCAGCATGATAGAATAGAATACAAAGAGACAACCCCACAGAAATATAGTCATCTGATCCTTGATAAAGTGCTAAAAACATACACTGGAGAAAAGACAGCCTTTAATAATAAATGCTGCTTGGAAAACTGAATGTCCATATACAAAAATGAAACTAGATTACTTTCTCTCACCCAGCACAAAAGTTAACTCAAAATATCAAAGACCTGGGAATTAGACCAGAAACTTTACAAATGCTGAAAGAAAACAGAGGATCAACCCTCCAACACACAGGCATATGCAACAACTTCCTCAGTTGGTCTATTAAACTGAGAATGGAATCAAATTGAAAAAACTTCTACACAGCAAAGAAAGTAATTAAGAATGTGAAGAAAAAAACCTACAGAATGGAAGAAAATCTTTTCCAACTATTCTTCTCACAGAGGATTAAGGTCCAGAAGAATTCAAATAACTTACCACCAGAACACCCAAAATCCCAATCAATAAATGGGCAAATGAACTAGCCAGACATGTTTTAGTCAGTTTTTTCTTCATTGTGACCAAAAGACCTGACAAGAATAATTTTAGAGAGGAAAGTTTATTTGAGGGCTCATAGTTCCAGAGGTCTTGATCAATAGACGGCTGATTCCACTGCTCTGGACTGAAGATGAGGTAGAATATCAAGGCAGAAGAGGTGGCAGAGAAAAATAGATGACAACATGGAACCAAGAAGTTCAGAAATAGCTCTGCTCAATAAGGACAAAATATATATTCCAAAAGCATCCCCCCCCCCGACCCACCTCCTCCAGCCACACCCTATCTGCCTACCATTACCACCCAGTTAACCCCTATCAGGGGATTTATGCACCTATTAGGTTAAAGCTCTCATAACTCAATTTACACCTCTAGACTTCCTCGCATTTTCTCATGTCTAAGCTTTTGGAAGACATCTCATACCAAAACCATAACAAGACCCTTCTCAAAAAAAAAAAAAAAAAAAAACATGAAAAGTGTTCATTAACTTTAGCTATTAGGGAAATTCAAATCAAAACTACACAGATTTCATCTCACCCAATTAGAATGACAATCATTTAATACAAATAACAGTTAAGTATTGAAGATGTGGGGGGAGGAACTTTTGTTTCTACACTTTGGTGGGACTGTAAATTAGTACAACCATTATGGAAATCAGTATGAAAATTCCTCAAAAGACTGGGAATGGAAGCACCATATGACCCAGTTATTCCACTCCTTGTTATTTCTTCAAAAGAATTAAAGTCATCATGCTATAGTAATACATGCATATCCATGTTTATAGCAGCACAATTCACAATATCCAAATTGTGGAACCAACCTTTGTATCTGCCAGAAGATAAATGGATTAAGAAAATGTGGTATTAATACACACTGGAGCTTTACTCAAACAGAAAGAATGAAATTGTGTCATTTGCAGGAAAGCATGTAAAACTTAGAGTATCATGTTAAGTGAAATAAACCAAACAGAAAAGTCAAGGGTCATATGTTTTATCTCAATTGTGGAAGGTTATCGAGAAAAGAGGAAAAATGGGAGTGGGGTGCATTGGGAATCTCATGCAAATAAAAAGGACTCCAGTAGAGCAGAGCAAGGGTATCAAGGAGAGAGAGGAAGAGAAATTGACCAAGTTATGTTATGTAAGTGGGTGAATATACAACAAGGAAGCCTGATATTATGTACAATTACAATGTGCCATTTTAAAATGGTCTTTAAAAATAAAATAAAAATGGTAGCCCCATATTGTTGAGAAGACAAATCACATGCTCTCCTGGAATCAGGCTTTGTGAGAAAGAGAGTTGTTCATGAGGAAATTAAGGATTATTAGCAAATAAAATAACATAAAACCCAGCTTGAGAAATAACAAAATCTACCAAAGTAAACATTCAAATCAATTTTAGAACATGTTTCAGATGTTCTACAATTATATGTTGAAAACATTTCATCCTAAATTTTAAAAATATATTCGCCCAAAAGTTGGAAAAATACTCAGAATATTGAAAAGGAAAAAAAATGAAAAAATAAGACTTGAAGTCTCATCCAGAAAGGACAGTAGACTTTCCTAGTTTCCTAGTTAGGTAGTCAGGAAGGGGGTTGGGGGGAAGCTGAAGTATATTTGGTTCAAGAGGAACTAAAGGAACTTTGTAGACTAAAGCTTTTGCTCCATAATTTTCCTTTAATATGCTTCTTAGCTAAGAGTAATTTCCAAGAGTATATTTAAATAGACAGTATTCTGACTCCTGTATTTACTTGTTTTGTAATCTGATTATTTAGCTAATTTCTTGGGTCATTAAAAATGATTACTGAAAAAGTGCTATTATAGAAATAAGATTGCAATAAAAACTGATACAATTAATGATGTAAATTAGAATAATAATATTGAGAGATTAAAATGTACTTTAGAAAGAAGACTGTAAGAAAATAGAATGAATGGTCAAAAATAGAGAGTAGTCATATACTGAGCTGTCTTTTCCTCCTATGTGTTAGAAATTTTAAATCTCTTCCAATGTAGCACTTTCTTAGGTGAGAATTTTCCAAGAAATATTCAGTTTGTTAGTGTAAAATCAGTGCAGATGTCAAACATCTGATGGTGGAAAAGCAAGATTATATTTAGCTTTAACTCAGAATTTTTTGGAGAATTGGATTTATGTTTACTTACAAAGGCATATGTTCACTTTGAATTTTAGTATGTTGATGAGAAAAGAAGAGAAATATTTTAAGGTGACAATCACAAAGGCGACAAAAATTCAAAACAAATAACATTTGTTGCTGAAATCCAAAAGATTATTCAATCCTTATTAGTTAATATATATGAAACTATATATTACAGTAAATTCACTAACTCCAGGAAATTAAAAATAAAAACATACACTTCTTCCTTCTACTATAACAGCCTCACTCAAATAATTTAGAGTTTAACTGAGTTCAATTCATAAAGAGACTGCATTTTTTTCTGCATTATATGTGTAATATATGCACCCTTCAATCTCTCACAAAAATTCTTTCTATTGCTCTCTGGTTTATACTTAGCCAGTGAGTAAACTATATGAGCATGTCAAGGCTGATATTTTTAAAAAATGTCCTTATCATAATGAAAGCCTGAATTTATGTCAGGCTGGAAACAAAAATTACTTTCTTGTTGCAATTTCAAGGCTTCCATAAAGATTGCCATGTCCACAAATAAATCTCTACATGTTTTCCGATGCCCAAATTTCCTGTTTGGAAGTTTATAATCCTTCCGTTTATTCCTTTGATCCCATTAAAATTAAACTCTTCCTAGAAAAGATAATACTCTTGAGAAACTATATGCCAAATCTCCTTCAAGACTAGAAAGTTCACATTCTCATTACGAATATAACTTGACAGAAAAGAGACCAACAGAGAAAAATAAAGGTGGGTGGGGAGGAAGGGAGAGTTACTGGGGAATAAAATTAACCAAATTACATTATGTGCCTGTACAAATAAGCCATGAGTCCCATTATTATGTATAATTATAATGCATCAATAAAAAAATAATCAAGACAAAAAATTTTAAATGTCTTTATCAAAGAAAAAAGAAGATAACTTGAATGGAAAAATAGCATGAGGACTGTGGGATCTAATATGGGAAACAGCATAACTGGAGTAGGAATGAGGAGTAACTCCAAGAGGCTGTCCAAAGCCTTGTTCAGTTTCCATATGGGACCTTAAAGAATTGTGGGAAATGAGTTGAGAAAAAACAAAGCAAACTGCTGAAGACTGCAAGGCAAATCACAGGCTCTAAAACACTCAAAATATCTAGCCTAAATAATATGTCATTTATAACTAACACCTGTGCTTAAACTATTTTTAAAATGAAAGGGAATAATAAAGTAAAATGTTGTTTTGCGCTTCCTGAGGAATGCTAACAAAGCCTACAGGTAGTGTTAATGCTATTATCCGTGAAATTAATCTTACATTGGATGGTGGGTTCCAGGTCAATAGTTAATTCATGCTTTATTGTTTGCATATGTTTCAATATCCTTTGGTATGAATGAGAACACAAGCTATAGACTCAGAGAAAATATTTGCAAAACATATTTGATAGAGGACTAGTATCCAAAATATGCAAAGAACTCTTAAAATTCAACAATAAGAAAATAACCCAATTTAAAAATGGGCAAAAGACCTGAAGAGACTCCACACTGAAGAAGATATACAAATGGCAAATAAACATATAAAAAGATTCTCAACATCATGTGGCATTAGAGAACTTGAAATTAAAACAACAATAAAATACTACTACAAACTTATCAAAATAAAGAAAATCTACAACACTGGCAACACCAAATGTTGGTGAAGATAAAGAATAATACAAAGTGTCTTTCAGCACTGGGAGAATGCAAAATGAGATAGCTACCTTAGAACAGTTTGCCAGTTCCTTGCAAAACTACACATGCAATCCAATGAATGGCACTCTTGATTTTTACCCAAATGGGTTGAAACATGTCCACACAGAAACCTGCACATGGATGTTTATGAAAGCTTTATCCATTGCTACCAAAACTTTGAAGCAACTAAGAAGTCCTTGGTATGTGGACAAATACACTATAGTATATAGTGGACCATGGAACATTATTTACAGATGAAATATGGCAGCTAACAAGCCATGAAAAGAAATGGAGGAAACTTAGCTATATTATGTAACACTAAGTGAAACAAGCCAATCCGTCTGCAAAGGCTACACACTATGTTTCCCATGACATGACATTCTGGAAAAGATAAAACTATGGTTGCCAAGAGTTAAAGGAGCAGACTGGGATGAAAAGGAAGAGCACAGAGGATTTTTAGACAGTGAAATTACTGTAAAATGCAATGGTGCATACATGTTATTATACATTTTTTGTAGAATGTGCAACATCAGGGGTAAAACGGAATGTAAACTATGGACTTTGAGTGATAATTATGAGACAATACAGTTAAGTAATTATCACAAACGTCCCATTCTGGTGTGCTATGTTGATTGGGGGGTGGGGCAGCGCTGCATGTGAAGGGCAGAGGAATGAACTCACTGTACTTTCTACTCCATTTTGATGTGAACCTAAACTTCCCTAAAAAAAAAATTAAGGCTACTTTTAAAAAATCATTCTTATAGCCCTAAAGAATTGTGAAATTAAAAAAAAAAAAATGAGAGGCTGGGGTTGTGACTCAGCGCTAGAATGCTTGCCTAGCATGTACAAGGCCCTGGATTGGATACTCAGCACCACATAAAAATAAATAAAATAAAGGTATTGTGTCCAACTACAACTAAAAAAATAAATATTTAAGGGGCTTTTCTCATTGCAGAGCACTTGCTTAGCATGTGTGAGGCATTGGGTTCGATCCTCAGCATCACATACAAATATAATAAATGCATGCTGTTCATATACAATTCAAATAAATAAATAAATAGAAAGATAAATAAATATTTTTAAAAAATTAAAAAATCTAGAACAGGAGTGTGTTTGGCATTAGGTACATGGATAAGCAATCTGCACAAAAGATTCAGGCAAAGGTAGACTTTAATACTTTAATATCAACATTTTATCTAGCAGAGAAACAAATTTTACTCTCTAAAAAGCCAGTCTTAAAGATAAGAGTATCTATATGGAAGTATGTGGGCCATATTTAAAACAAATTGGATAATTAATTATACTCATGTGAAAAATATGAAGGCATAGACAATGGTAGGCACAGGCCCAATGATCGTTTTCCATATAAAAGCATCCAGTCTTAAGACTTAAGTAGGATTTTGTGGAACAGCACTCAGAATTTCAGAGATCTGAATGCCCAGGATGAATGAACCTTCTAATATCGCCCTTATAGCAAGCATTCAAAAGGGGGCTTCTATTATTCTGAACACCTTTGTCCAAGGAGTGGGAGGATACCGGCCAATCCCCTTCCAGATCATTTCTTGTGATTCTGTTTACCCCCAAAATCTTAACTGCTACAAGATTGCTTGGAAAGAAAGTGGATCTTCCAACATAAAATTTTGGATATATTGTATAAAATATAATATAAATAACAGATTCGCTATAACATGATTAAGGAAGAGTATCAGAAAAGATTTTTTCCTCAAATTGCATCCAAATATCAAATCATGGAATATGTGTTAAGTTCCTGTCAAATACATGAGATGATCAACTTTGAAAGAGAAAAGGTTTACTTCGGCTCATAGTTTTAGAGGTTTCAGGCCACTATCCACTGAACCTGTTGCTTTTAGGACTTGGGCAAATCAGCACATAGTGGCAGGGTGACATCAGCACAAAACCACTCCCCTCATGACCAGTAAGCAAAAGAAAGAAAGGAAAAAACCAGAGTCTCACAAAAACCCAAAGACCTCCTGCTAGGCCCCACCTATTGAATTTTCCACTCCTTTCCAAAAGTGCCAAGCTGAGACCAAGCAAGCCTTTAGCAAATGTGCCTTTGGAGACACTCCAGATCCAAACTGTAGCAGGATACCACTTGTTTTATAGTTTTAACCTCTTCAGTGCCAGATCAAGAAAGGCTTTAGAGATAACAGCCTCTCTTTTAAAATAAGCCACAGAGAAGCAAGACATTATTTTTCAGAAATTTGCTTTGTGGTCCCACATCTGCTTTCTGAGCATGTCCCCTCAAGTTTCTCAGCTGCATACTGCCTTTGGCTTCTGTTTGCAAAGCTGACTCTGAAATTGCACTAATTTGACTCCTATCATCATCTTTTCTGACACCTAAAACTGATACCAATTTAAAGCCTCGTTCGAGGCTTCAGTTAGAAGATACATATGTATATAGAGATATATGAAACAAAGAAATTAGTAATGATCACTTTGGCATTTCCTAGAATAGAAATCATCCAGGAACTAATAAAACAAGGAATCTAATCAATAAATGATGAGCAAATGAGCTGAACAGACACTTCTCCAAAGAAGAAATATAAATGACCAATAAATGCATGGGAAAATGTTCACTATCTTTAGTCGTCCAGGAAAGGCAAATCAAAACTATGCTAAGATTCCATCTCAACCCAGTTATAATGGCCCAAAGAGGATTTATTGTTTTAAGCCACTAATTGTAGGATTTTTTGTTAAGCAGCAATGGCTATGCAGAGTAATGTATCATAGGTTATTATCTCTCTGGTATAAAATTCTGAATGTGTTCACACCATCAACATACATCTTGCCTCCTCATCATTTTTCATTTTCTTCTTTCCCTTCTCTCCCTCCTCTCTCTCTCTCTGCCTTACCTGCAACATCATTCACTGTTACATGGGACCATTTTCCTGATTAAATCCATTTTGTTACCAGGAACTTTCCCATTTGCCTGAGGAAAAATAATAATTTTTTATTTGTTCTAATTAGTTATACATGACAATAGAATGCATTTTGGCACATCAGACATAAATGGAGTATAACTTCTCATTTTTCTGGTGATGTAGGATTATACTGGTCATGTAATCTTATTTGCATATAGGGTCATAATGTCCGATTCATTCTGTCATCCTTCCCACCCACTTCACTCCCCTCTGTCTAATCCAAAGTACCTTAATTCTTCTCTAGCCCCCCCCAAGAATAATACATTTTTAATAAATAAATGTATTTGTTCTTTCTGCAAAATTAGAAGCAATGTAAAATATGGTGTAGGAAAAATATTTGGAAGATGTATTTGCAACATTGTAGAAAAAAAAATACTGTTCTGTATCCAGAGTTGGTCATTATGTTGTGCATGAATTTTAAAACCATTTTTACTTAGACCAATAGCAAGCTTGATTGGACTCTCTTTAAGTGGTTTTTAAAAAATATTTAATTAGAATCAGTGTGGCTGACACCTGTAACCTGTGCAGAATTCTACAGTCAAGAACTAAGAATGAAGGCAGGTGATTTAGAGGGCACATTTTAATCTTTAGCCTGGACTAAAATGTACATAGTGGGGTGAGAATTCAATTTAAATTTGGGTCACATAAAACAAGAAGCGTGGTGACAGAGTTTCATGAATTTGCTAGTAGCAGATTAAATTGTTCTTACTGATTTAACCAGAGTACCTCCCATGCATCTGTTGGTGTTTTACAAATATTTTATCTGAATAAGCAAAATTCATACAAAGATCTTTGTATCTTAAGAGTTTGGAGAGTGGAAAGGAGAGATGACAAGTAATAGTCAATGTAAGTGAACAATTTCTTGAGTTTCCTCATGCATGCTTGTTGATTATAGAATGAATCAGAAAAATTTAAAAACCAAGTACAGAAAATGGATTACAGATGACTTTATGTTCTCCTTTATAATACTTATACAATATCATACTTCTATTATATAAAATACTTTTCTCCTAAGCACTTACATTCTTACATTGTACAAGAGCCAGCATGGTATCTAATGCTACAGAGCTGGGGTAGGGTTGCGGCCAGTGGGCACAGGAGCAAACACCTGATAGTGTAGGTTGCAGGATGTGAACTCTCTCAGGTATAGTCCTTGCTTGTTTTGTCCTTGATTTTTGACTACTCTCCCCTCACTAGAGCAGAACGAATAGATGACAAAATGCTGGAAGCATTTGCTTGTTTGAAACTGTCAAACTGTTCTTAATTAATAAACAGAATCCATAGACTAGACCTTTGTATAGAAAATATTATGCATGATTCATCTTTTAAGTCTGAAATGTAAAAGAAGAGTTTGCAAGAATGAAAATAATCTTTTTTCTAGAATTCTCAGCTATGTGGTTTTAAAAATCTGGTATTCACATACTAGCATTATCTGTGGTAAAACGTGACAGGCCTAAATAGTTAAAGTCCCAAAAATAGAACTTCAGCAATTTTAAGAATAAAATCAAGCAAATTACAACCAAAACATTAGTTCACAAAATATCAAATAAAATTTTAGCCAGACTTTTGTCATAATTACAGAACTTCAGATCAAAATTAGGGTCAAATTTATTTTTAGTCATCTTGATGTTTTTAAGCCCATCAAATTCCAAAATTGAGAATTTTCTTATTCTTCTAAATATAAAATATTTCCATGAGATAGAACTAAAAGTTTTAGGATTCATTAGTGTTTCCTAATCCATCTCAATCCATAAATCACCTGTGAATCTGCTAAAACCTGCCATTAAGCCATCTAGTAATATAATTACCTGGTCATTTCTCTCCCTGTTTGATATCTCTATTGTTATTTTTTAATGTAAGGTACTAAGGTCTATTAGATTGCCATAGTCTAGAGCAATAATATTCATGACACCAGTCCTAGGATTCTTTCTAAGCCACCCAAGAGACAGAAAATTATGTTTTCATTAGTTTTAATGGTATGTGTGTTTTTACTTAACAGGAAAAATTACGTTATCATACATTTGTTAGCTCCTTATAAATTGAAATTAATATTGACATTCCTTTTCATCCTTACTTTATTAATATTATCTCACTAATAGTCAATGCTCCTTAAATCCATATGTAATAGATCACCAGCTAAGAAAAGAAAACTAAACTGTCCACATTGATCACTTACCTTTTTTCTTCATCTTAAGTCACAGGGATACTATTGAAAGATAATCACAAAATATCTAAAAATACCCAGAAACCCCCCAAAAGTTAAAGGAACAATTTTTATACTACCTTAAAATATACAAAGCATTGACTGATATTTCATTTATTTTCAAATGGGACTGGTTATTGATATGAATATTCATAGCAATATAAATCTGTATAATGTATAAGGGTTTCTTCTAAGAGCTGTACACTTCAGTTAGAAGAGACCACATCTGTGACCCAAAGTTGTTAAAAAATCAGTGTAAAGTGAGAAACTAGTCATTCTCATAATAACACATCCTTAGAGAAAATTAGTAAACATGGTGCCGCTGATTGAAATGAAGTCTGTCTTAGTCTCCATCAGGAAAATTATATTGTACTCACAAGACACTAAAAACATAACAGGTTAATGCAAACACTAATCATTCAATTATATTGCAAACTAGCTGACTCAAAGATGATCCCAAGAGCAAGTGTGGGCTAGAGTCTCTTCGACTTAGAAGGCATTCTGCCCTGTGAAAAGGATCATCATAGCCTCTTTTCTGAAAGGAAATGGGATATGAAGCTGGCATAACTAGAAAATACCATCCCCAGGTTCCCTATCTACGGAGCCACCTTTCTGCATTTGCATGTGAATCTTCTTTCTGGGAGAGAATGTGCTGACCAGCTGTGTTTCCTTTTCCTTGGCAGATCTATTTCCAATTATGAATTAATGAACTAGCCTTCTGGCTTATCGTGAGTCTCTTATGAGTTTCATTAGCATGAGTCAGTTCCCCTGAGTCAGATCAAGTCTGTGTTTAATGATGGGATTGAGTTTCTGGCCCTACAACGCTGAAAATCCAGTCTCTAGGGACCACCAGCCCACTAAAGCATCACATGTCTAGGGACCATGCTTGAATTTCCCATTGGCTTTTTTCACATGTCTCTTCAAATTAAAAAAAAATAAAAAAGAAGAAGTATTTTTAAAACAAACATTTTCTTTAGAAAACTCAAAAAAATTTTTTTTTCTTTTCCAAACAGGATAGGTAGACAAATCCTAGGCAAGAGGTTTTCTATGTTCCATTTTAGTCCTCTCACTTGGCCTGTCTGAAAGTACAAAGTGAAGAGCAAATCTAAGCATTTATTCATTGAATCTGTTCAAATTAGATATTTAGTTTTTCAGTCAAATCAGGCTAGAAAACCTGCACATTTGCAACTCTAAGGGGGTTAGAGTGGTCATGGCTTACCTTATCGGACAATTACCTATCAAGCGTGTATTTTATCTGCCTAGATAGACAAAAATTTCTTCCTTGGTAATTAAAGCTAAATGTTTTAAAGATACAAAATAATATTTTTTAAAAAAGACTATCTGCTCATTCTAATCCAGGTCAAATGGAGATTCCTCAATTGTTTGAGGCAGAGAATTTCCTCAATTATATAAACCATTATTTACAATATATACTGTCACATTCCATATTTAAATACCGTGCAAGCTTGGGTGGTATGCATCTGTAGTTGAAGCCACTGAAGATACTGAAGTGGAAGGATCCCTTGAGTCCAGAGTTTGGGGTCAGCCAGGGCAACATAGAGAGGCCCCATTTCCAAAATATACATAATAAAATAAAAATAGTGCATTCTATACACATGGAAATATATGAAGGGAATCTCATTAAAGACAATCTTATTTTAGGGAAAATTAGCATTTTTTTTTCTTATTGATAGATAGGAAAACAGCATTTCCATAACAGCAGTATATAGAGTAAAAAGTGGTTTAATAAAGGAAAAAACTCTAAGCTACACATCGACCTCTTGATCAGCATAATTTGATAATGATCTGAACAAAGCATCATCCCTTCAAGCAGAAAATCTATTCCTCTCTTTTCCTATTTTCCCCTGCAGTATGCTCTTGATCAACATTCTCTGAGAACAGATCCAAGGACCAGTTTTCTTCTTGCCCCCTGAAATCTATCAGTCAACATTCAGATGGTGTTGCTACCAACGGACTATCTCAAGACAGCAAAGAAACAGTGTAGCTGTTTTTATAGAGACCATTGCAAGACACACACACCGTGCTGTCAGCAACCACAGAGACATGGGGACCAACCAGACATACTGAAAGTCATGTACTGCTCTGAATGTCAAAGACAATGCTGTCTCATAGGTTGACTAGAGCCTACTCTCTGAAATGCTGACTGGAAAATATACTGACTAGTCACAACTATATGGAAAATAAGACTGATACACTTTATGTGAAGCTTACAGAGATTTTTGAATTAGCTCAAAGATACAGTGTTAAAATATGTTGAAATAATCAGTTAAAATTCTCTTCTCTGATTAAAATGACACATTTTTCTGAGCCTTAGAATAGTCCATGCTAAATCTGACTCTCCTTTGTTCATGGAAATGAGATTGAATCAGGTCAAGTGGGATAAGAGGATTATTTTTTTCCTGATATCTTTATGGATATAGGAATCTAGCCTCAATAAATTTTGATTGCATAAATCAAATTAAGAATTTGGGGGGAGGGCGTGGGCAAGACATCATGGTCAAAGACAGCATGGACAAAAATAGCATGTTAGTGTTATTATATGATTAATTATACACATGCATATAGTTGCTCTGAGTATAAGCTATTCCAAGTTCATGAAGAACTAATCAGTCAAGATTTAAGTTGACTAGAAGTTGAAAATTCTTTATTAAGCATGTAAAAGGCAATGCAACTATGTACGATTACTTTAATGACAGTCATTTTGTAAGTAATCCAAGTAGCAAGAACAGATATGTAGTCGAGGAGAAAAAATTAACAATTCTTCCAAAAAACCATTACAAAAAATGAAGGTGACCTAAAATACTGCTTTTATTGTGTAAAGTGTCTGAATTTATTGACTCCTCTCTAAAAAAAAAATGATAGTCAGTAGTTCCTATTATCTTCCACTTGTGATTGTACCACATTTTTTAATGAAAAGAATTAATTCCCTGAATTTGAATTGTAAATAGTGAAGATTTACTGCCCCCAGGTGTTGATACTAAGATTTATTAGTTTAAGAAAAACATTACTTTCATTTCCTAGAAGCAAATAATTCCTTAAGAAAAAGATATTTGCAATTTTTGTAATCATATTTTGCAGCATTATTAGAGCTTTGTGTTCTTTTTTCAGTTCTATCACAAAAGATTTGGTAGCAACACTGAAATAGCATGATCCTCTTCGAAGATGCAATTATAAATTTGTGTATATTTCAGTGAAAATAGCTTATTTTAATCTCTTTACCATATAAATATTATATGGCACCAATCAACATTGCAGTTTTCTAAAGTTCTAATCAAAAATGATGAATTGTTGGGGCTGGGGATGTGGCTCAAGCATTAACGCACTTGCCTGGCATTCGAAGGATGCTGGGTTTGATCCTCAGCACCACATTAAAAAAAATAAATAAATAAAGACATTGTGTCCACCGAAAACTAAAAAATAAATATTACAAAATTCTCTCTCTCTCTCTCTCAAAAAAAAAATGATGAATTGAGCTGAGAATACCATTGTCTTACATCAGATGCCAAAGGAAAAAAGTTCTTTTAAAACTCTAACCCTCCCAACAATTTTTATCATTATATATATATATATATATTCAAATCTATATACATATAGCTAAATTTTCAAAAATTAGACCAACATTCTGTACACTGCCTTTTTAAACATGTATGTCTTTAAATTTTCTAAATGCCTTCATGTGCACCATAATGCTCAATTTCAACTTTGAGTTTGGAATCAGTAACCTGGCAAAATGAGTCAGAACATATTCCAAAGAGGGAATAGCACTGTGTAGCATTTTAAGTACATATTCAAATGCTAATATCCAAAACTATTATTTCATACAGACCCATAGAAAATGGAAAATTCCACCTACATTCCAGTCCCCAGAAAAGCCATCACTGTATTCACTTATTATTAAGGGCATAGAAGTATGAGAATAATTACAAAATTTTGCCAACCCACTTAATTTTTTTAAAAGGCAGTTCACATTACCTATAGAGTTGTAGAAGTAAATTAATGATATCCAACTTTTTAAAATTGAAAATGTGCCCAAAAGCTGTTAATTCTGGGTACATGCACAGGTATAAAGAGGAAAGCCATACAGTCCTTGTTCATACCAAGTTCATTCAATTGCATGAATTTATGATAGAGCAGAGCAGAACGCCTGTGGTTACTGATTGAGATGCAATATGTCAGATATTGTGCCCACTGGGTTTATCAATTAGATTTATTTCTATGCTCATCTTGAGTGAAGATTATAACAAGAAAAAAATCTCAAATTTTATTTACATATTCACACAATACTTACATATTATACAATATAAATATACTTGTATATTATTTGAGAAAAATTAAAAGAAAAACCAGCAGCACTGGGTTCTCTATCCATTCTGTCAACAAGTCTGTAATTAATTAAGACTCTGAAATGGTGCTCTTATTATAAAACAATTATAAAAATTACCTTTAACCTTTTAACTCACAAAGTCAAGGTATACTATACCTGGGTACATCAAAAATAAGGATATATATCATAAAAATCATCTGCCTTCACAATGAAAAGAGAGAGAATAAAAAAGAATATAACAAAAAAATAAATTTTAGAACTGTGCTAAGTGATTCTCTTGCCAAGAAGAATGAGTGTTTTTGCTTGTTTATTTGCATTTCGTTCCTTTATTCATTTATAAAACATTTATTAAATGTGTTCTGTTAAATACTCTACTCCCTGACTCACTGCTTGCCTCAGGTCACAAATGGACAAAATATAATAGCTAGTCTTTAAAGTCTCACAGTTTAACCAAAAAATGAATAAATAATGCTGTGAAATTCTTCCCTATACAATCATAAGAAGTTCACCTGACCTTAAAGACAATTTTGAATTCTCCAGGACAATTCTATAGGGAAGGATGCCATACATAAAAGTGAGGAGACATGAATAACATGGCCCACTCTGCTTTAGTGCCATGCCTTCCTCTGGGGTCTAAAGATTGATGTGACACAGAAAAGAAGATAAACAGATTGCCTGGAGCTAGGATGACCATGGGACATCTGAGATAGAGTAGAAAGGAGACAGAAAAGCCAAGTCATGTCAAGATGGTCTTATGAAACAATTAGAAATGAAATCAAAATGTCAAGATTGCCACTTAATGATAATATGTTGGATTTTGATACCATGAACTAAATGGGAAAAGCAAGTAAAGAAGTGGGTTTTGAGGAAAAATTGTGATATTGATTTTTTACATGGGGAGTCAAAGTTATCTCTGTCAAAATGAATTTCAGTAGGGTTGGAAAAAAAACTAAAGAAATAGGTAGAGCTCAGAGTTGGAGTATAAGTGATAGCTGATTCCAGAGTACAAGTGAAGTTAAATAAAATAAGGTCAAATGGAAAGAGAGGGAAGAATGGGTGTAATGGTGCATGGCTATAATACTAGTGACTCAGAAGGCTGAAACTGGAAGATTACAAGTTTAAGGTCAGCCTCAACAACTTAGTGAGCCTATTTCCCAAAATAAAAAAAGGCTGACATTATGGCTTAGAGGTAGAATGCTTCTGGTTCAATCTCTGGTTCCTTAAAATCAAAATCTAAAAAGGAAATGAAGATGAATGGCCCACAAATGTCCAAATAGCTATTGAAACACCTATAAGATTAACTAAGAAAAGGAAGTCAGGAGAAATAGAGTGGTATTTAGCGAGAAAAAGTCCCACTGACTGAAATAATGGACTGATTTCTAGGGAAAGACATACAGAATCCAAATGAAACAAATTCAATGTGCACTTACCAGGAACTCTCACCAGCAACTCCCAAGAAAGACACATAAATCAATGGAACAGAAAAGAGCCCAAAAATCAATCTCCATAACTATCGTGAACTGAGTTTTACAAAGATGCTAAGGAATTTCAGTGAATCAACTGTAATTTTTTTTTTTTGATAAATGAAACAACAGAATGTCCATGTGCAAAAATAAATAAATAACAAAGACCTATACCTTACACACTCACACACAACATAGATCTGAAAAGATCACAAACTTAATGCAAAACCCAAAATTATAAAACTTCTAGGAGAAAATGCAAGAGGAAATCTATGGAAAATTGGGTTTGGTGATGAGTTTAGGTATATCACTAAAAGTATAATTCATGAAAAAACAGATAAATTGGATTTTATTAAAAACCAAAAGCTTCTGCTCTGCAAAAACTATTATTAAGAGAATGAAAGGTGACATTACAAACTGGGGGAAATATTTACAAAAGACATAGCTGATAAAGAGCTACTGCACAAAATATCCAAAGAACTGTTAAAATTCAACAATAAGAGAACAAGCAACCTGCTGAGGGCAATTGCTAAGTAAGAATGACGCATGGCAAGACCCAGGTCATTTGCAGTGTCATTGCATGTAAGGTGACCTTGCTCAAGGACCAGGGCGGATCTGGGTTTAGGGCGGATCGGGGTTTAGGGCTTTCCCGGTTTAGGACAATCCGGGTTTAGGGCAGTTCCAGGTTTAAGGTGTACCCTGCTGGGAATAGGGCGTATCCTGCTGCCTCAGGCGCGCCTGCTCGTTGAGTTCCCCTTGAGTTCTGGTGGGATTCAGAGAGTATTTGGGATTTTGCCCAGAACATGATTGGGGCCCAGAACGTGTGTAGAGTGCCGGTGTGAGTTCGGGAATAAAGAATTGCTGTTTGAATCTACAAGGCTGTGAGTGGCTCGTGATTTTGTGCCTAGCCAGACTGCGGCAGCAACCCAATTAAAAAATTGGCAAAGGACCTTAATAGACCTCTCAACCAAAGATACACAGACAGCAAATGAGCATATAAAACGTGCTCAACATGATTTCTCATTAAGGAAATCCAATTAAAATGAGGTATGATCACATATCTGTTAAAATAGCCAAAATCCGAACCTGATAATGCTAATTTCTAGCAAGGATATAGATAGAGCAACAGTGACTCTGTTCCATTCTGGGAGGGAACGCAAACTGGTTACAGTCACTTTGGAAAACAATTTGGCAGTTTCTGGTAAAATTATATGTAATTTTACTATAGGATTTAACAACTTGAAAGTATTTGCCCAAATGATTTTCATTCTTATATCAAAACAAAAATCTACATACAAATGTCTATAGTAGTTTTATACATGACTACAGTAAATAATAAGGTGTCTATATGGGTTCATCAATTACTTGACAAACATACCATTCTAATGTAAGATATTAATAATAGAAGACAATTGTTTGATACTTTGTAAATATAAATAGCCACTAATGAAACATTGTTTGATAGGGACATTTCATTTATTTCACAAACATTTTATTTATTTATTTATTTTTTTAATTTTTTATTGTGGGTTGTTCAAAACATTACAAATTTCTTGACATATCATATTCGACACTTTGATTCAAGTGGGTTATGAACTCCCACCTTCACCCCATACATAGATTGCAGAATCACATCAGTTACACATCCATTGATTTACAAATTGCCATACTAGTGTCTGTTGTGCTCCGCTGCCTTTCCCATCCTCCACCCTCCCCCCTC
>NW_025999924.1:11660442-11720928 GCF_001458135.2 Marmota marmota marmota | reverse complement strand
GGAGCCGGAATGCGGCTGCTAGTGCTTGGTGTATGCTCTGATAGGGGCAGGGTCCAAGAAGCAGCCTCCGCAGGCTCCACAGCCCTGGGCCAGGGCGGTTCCGGGACGGTTCCGGGAGCCGAAACTCGGCCGCCCCGCGCTCGGTGTTCTCTCCGATAAGATCAGGTTCTAAGAAGCACCCAGGCGCTGAACCCTAGCAATCTGTCTGCAAGCCGCAGGCGAATTGCAGCCTGAAATTACCTGATCTATGGCTGAATGAGCTGCGGTCAGTCGAAAACAGGGGAGGTGACGTCAGTTTACCAACATGGTGGCTGCTGGTCTCCTCTGTGGTCTGACCGGTGTGGAGAACCGAGATGGACCGCTTCCTTCCCCCGTCTCGAACCCAGAATTCAGCCCTGAGTACGGTGCTTGCGCGGCTGGCAGAAACTGCAGCGCTGTAACCCTGCGTCTCTATCCCAGTGCGGCTGCAGACTCTAGCCGCAGGGCGATTTGCTGAATAAGCAGTGTTACCCTCCGTGCGACAAACCTCTCGCGTTTGAGTCCCCGTAGCCGATCCTCGTGCGATGGAAATCCTTCCTCCAGGTTCCGGAGCACCCCACTATTGCTGGAAATTCCTATCAAGATATCCTTTAGCCATCCTGACTCGTCATACTCCCACACAGTGAAGCAGCACACGGGGGCAATGCACTCCCCTCGCCGCCATCTTCCAAGGTTTCACAAACATTTTATTTAAATATTATGTGCCAAGTCCTGTAGAAAGCACACATATACAGAGATGTTTCTCTAACTGATAAAGAAAGATAATGAAGACAGTATAAACTTGCTCACAGCCATCTCTTACTAGAATAATATCTGAGCAAACTATAAACTTACTAATATTTCTAGAATACACAAAACATGACCACCATGTAATCCTTGGCTTCAAGGAGCCCTAATTCCATTTAGAGCACTGTTGCACAAAAATAATTGCAACATTTTAATTGAGTTATATTTAAGAAGATTGTACTATCACAGATAAACTCTAAACTTTAAAAGATTTCCCTATGGAGATGATATTTGAAATGGGTCTGAAGAAAAATTTTCAGTGCTAAGCTATAGCTTGGGGCTGCTGAAAAACACATAGTTGACCTAATTCTACCTGAGATCACTGCTTGAAAGTGTCATTACTCACTGTCTAGAACTTAATAGAGTCAACAAAACTTTTCATCCACAAGACAGTTGATTCTTTCCATGTCCAATTTTCTCTTCTACTCTGTTTTTCTCCACCTCAAGTAATGATGACTTCTTTCTTTCAGTTCCTCAGACAAAAATAATAAGAAGAAGAGTCATCATTATTTCTTCTGTGTTCTTCACATCTACATGAGTTCATCAGCATTCTTCCTGCCCCTCATCTCAGATGCAAGCCATCACTGTTCTCTGTGGGTACTGCTTCAGAATGGTGTTCTGAATGAGAAGATGCCTGTGTGGATCCATTGCCCAGGAAAAGTCACCAACCTATCTTCCTTGGTCCAACTCTTCTACCTTTTTCTAGTCATGTGCTCCCTAGGTTTTATTTCTATTAAGTTGCCACAGTAATTTTTAAACCATTAATCAATCATATAACTTCTCTGGTTTGGTATCAAACTTAAAATATAACCTAACTCCCTACCATTACCTCCGCAGCCCACATTTTTCTTCTCATTCCCTCCTGGTGTCTGCTCAAGCATTCTAGGCTCTACCTTATCTCTGTCTTTACCACAGCTCTTTCCCTGCCTAGAGATCTCTTGGCCCAGGTTCTCCCATGGCTGACCCCAACTCAGCATCAAGGTTTCTTATTTGTCTCCTGTTGCCGGGGGGGGGGGAAGGGGGGGCGGGAGATATGCTTCTATTACCCTTCCAGAAATAGCACCCCTCTCACTCTGTATCATTTATTTTCTTCTTAAAATGTGCTTTGATATTGAATGTCTATTTATATTTACTTCAGTGTTGTCTGATTCCCCATAGGAATATAAACTTCACTAAGTCAAGAATATTATCAGTGTTATTCTGAGCCTTTGAAAAAAAGTTTGTGAAAAGTAAAGAAAGAAAGAAGGAAGTAAAAATAATGGGTAATGTCCAGGCAGAAAACGGAAGATAAGGTGACAAATGCTAAATAATTTGTCAAGGTAGAAATACAATTTGAATGGAGAGATATTAGAAAAGGATTCTTTTTTCAAAATATTTCATCTAAGTTTGTAATTATTTGTCTATCTAAGATCTTTGAATTTAATCATTTTGGCAATGAGAAAGGAACACCAACAGAATAATCAGATTTGGTTATTTGTTTTGTTTGTTTTCTGTTGTTTGGGTGGGTGGTCAGAAGAAAAGATTTGATTGGTTATGTTTTCCAGAAACCTAATCCCCTTGAAAATCTGATATCCTGGTTAGAGTTCAAAAAAGTAGATCTACAATGCACTAATAAAAACCTTTAAAAACAAAATCAGATGAAGGAAAGGCTTTCAATTATTTCAGCAAGAAAATAAAAGATCTGCATTAATTTCAAGGAATTTTTCTAAACTTTTAGCATTGGTGACTTATTGGTTGAGAAGAAATGAAGTAAAGGAAGAGGACTTATGTTTGGTTATGACAGGATACTAAATATAATATGAAGGGACGAAACTTTCAGGAATGGAAAATGTTTTCATTTGAGATAAGGTATATGTGAGATGGCTTCAAGACACCCATATATGGAAACATACATAAACGTGTCTTGTGAACAATTGAAAATAAATGTGTAATTGTAGTAGTTTGGGCTAGAGAAACTGATATGTAGTCGACTTCTTAGCATTTCTGTGGGCCAGAAGTCCAGCCATCACAACTTAGGTTGAGCATGAAAATCAAGGTGATAAATCACAAATAAATGTGAGAACGATGACTGAGAACTCCCTAAAGTACATGACAAAGAAAAGTATTTTGATGAGATCCAGATATCATAGCCATGAAGGCAGGAGCTGAAAACTGTAGGTAAATTCCTGTAACAGGAATTCTGAGATTTCCTGTTAATATGACCTCTTTTGCTAACCACACAAGGTCTAACAAGATCTAATGACGTAAATGATTACTGAAAAAATGGTGTATAAAAAAATGTATAGAAAATGGAGTATGAAAAATGTCTAAAAAATAAGTAGGAGAAGGATTCAGAGAAAATGACTAACATGCTTTGAATAGCTGAACAGGGATACCAACCAGAAAACAGTTAAGAAAGATGAAGGATAAAATGAAAAGAAAGGGATGAGAAAGAAAGGAGTCTGAGAGTAAAGAGCTAAATATGAAGCACAGATGAGAATTGAAAAAAAAAAGGGGGAAGCCACACATAAATAAGCTCCTTTCAGATTGGAATCTCTAGATGCAACAAAAAACATCTTGAAATTTTAGATAAGGACATTGCTACAATCACTTCACTGACCCAAGTACAAGAAGGTGGGATTAAATAAGGAGATTGTTGTTCATGCATGATTTAAGAAATCAGTCTATTTTCATTTTATTTCAAAAATAATTGTCATGAAATTTTAACAGTAAGAAGCAAGATTTTTTTAAGAATGAGAACCATACAACTGATTAAATAAAAGCAGGCTAGAAAATAAATACAATTTTAGTATGCTGAGTTTTTGAATTAACTGCAAAAACGTATCCATTGGGAAAACAACTTTGCTATCAATTAATATTCAATAGGCTTTAAATTAAAATCATTTTAACTAAAAATTATTTCTTACCAAATTCTGTTTTGTTTTGTTTTGTTTGTTTCTCTTTTCGTTTTTTTGTTTTGTTTTGTTTGGAAGTACTTTGGAAGTAATGATCGATCCCAGGGTCTCACCATACCCAAATTGAGTTTCTAAAAAGTAATTAAACCTCATCTTGGAAAAAAAAATCCATTTACTTAAACATTAATGCTAAATGTTCATGAAAATAAATAAATAAATAAATAAAAGCAGCACGTTATCTGGTCTACTATCTAGTAAAAATAGGGGCCAGGTGCCAAGGTGATGGCCCTCACTTTCACACTGGCAAGTGAGTTACCAGTGCATGATTCACCTCCCCATTTAATACCCAGAAATAAATATTCCTGTCCAACCAATAACAAAATTGTATTAGGGTTCAAAATAATTAGATGTTTAAAGCATACAATATATTGAAGCATTATAAAATTTTAAATGGCTAAATCATACAATGATAACCATGCTCCAAAATAAAAGTTGTTTAACCAGCTTCTACAGTAATGTGGTGAATATCCACTATTCACTTGGCATGTAGTTTTTTAAAGGAGTGGTTGTATAAATTAAATAGAAGTGAAAAGAAAAAAAAAACCTTTAATAAAGAGATTCCCTAGAATATCACAGCCATTCATATTTCCTAGAAAATCTGTAGCCCTGTAAAATCTGTCTAGGGAACTAACCATGTCTATTCTATTTGTCTGACAAAGATTGAAAATATCACCTTTATAATAATACAGGAGGTGGCAGGGGCGATAAAATGGCTCAGGTGGCAGAGTGAGGCACAGTCGTTCACCCAGGCTTTGGCCCGGCTTTCAGAGATATGACATGCTCCCTAGTACCCTCAGAACAGTCTTCTGGTACCTCTTTGTTGCCTAAAGACAATGCCCCATTTTCTTGGGGTTCCTTGGATGAGGATGATTCTTTGCTGTAGCTGTCTGATGGAGAAGAAAATGATGACAATTTCAATTACACGGAGGAAGACATTCATAAGCTTTTGAAGGATGATGACCCATCAGATGAGCACTTTTCTTTGGAAGAAAGATCTCAGACCATTTAGAGACTCCAAATATGGGGTCATCCTGGAAAAATGGTGGATCACATAAATCAAGTTGTGAAATGAGTTTCCAGTTCATCAAACAGAAATGTTCTTGACAAGGATTCTGCGGAAATGAAAGTCCTTGAGAGAAGACTAGGCAAGGTCATTTCTGTTCTACAAACCAAAACCAGGACTAACGATTCGACAGTTTCCCAATCAGATCTAGAACAGCAGGAGCAAATTTAACTCAGGAGTGTCTTTGATCATATAGAAGATCCAGGGGACTCTAACCAAGGTACCTTGGAGGAGCTGTATGCTTTGATGAATCGGCAGCATCCTTTGGATCTCACCATGCGAAATTACACCCTATTCGGACAGAAACCTCTGCAAAGATACAGTCTGCATCAGTGGGTTGACAGGAACAAACCAAGCCACCATGGGTTCCAGCGTCTTCCTGACTTGTACAGTCGATTTGTCTCATCCCATCAGCAATGAAAGTCCCTATGTAATGTCTTAATCAGAGCAGCGTCTCATTTTTTTCTGCTTTATATATTTTGAATTTATTTTTCACAAGATTTTTATCTAAAGAACTTGTCACCTTTGGAAATACCTACTGCTGACTTGAGTTTTTTTTGTTGTTGTTGTTACGTAGACACTCCTGATTTTGTGTGCCTGTCTGTGTATTGTGCCTAAGCAGTGTTAAGGTGATTTTTTTTTTATATTTAAATTGAAGGTGGCTGACTCCTGAAAGTCAACATGAAGCTAAAATACACAGGCTCAATAAAACACCCACCTGTATAGAAGTGGAGTCTACTTCTGGTACCCAAAAGAAGTCAATCTTTTAATCTACTGTAAGGAACAGGTTCTTTACCAGGCTATATACCAGTGTTAATTATTGTTGATGACTTGTGAATGGATATAGGTCACTTTTTACAATCTCTCTTTTTAAATTTGAATCTCTGAATACCTGTCAGTATTTTAAAGTTGGCAATCCAGGACATTCTAAGTAGGATGAAATAGGAGAAAAATCTTGTTGGAAAGATGAATTGAAAATCTAAATCCTTCCTTTTCTGTACCTATTAGCTACTCTTCTTCCCACGTTGGGTGTTGGGGATAGAACCCAGGGCTTTGCGTATGCTAGGCAAGCACTCTATCACTGAGCTATAGCCCCAGCCCAATTTTTATTATTATTTTTGACTTTTCATTCTGTTAAACTTATTTTACACATAGTGTTTACAAATCTTATACATCTTAACTCTGACAGAATACTGCTGACTGACCTCTGTTGAATACCTTGTGGTCTTGTGACTGTCTTCTGTCCTCCTTCAAGGATTTTCTTTTTTTTTTTTTTCCCATCCCCAGTGACCACTCTGCTCTCTAGGGTTCTTAAGGCAGTGTTTATATATCTTTTTGACATGGATATGCCTCTTTTGAACAGCCTCTTTGCTCTCTTTATTGAAGAGCTGCCCAATGTCATTAAGGTATCAGTTGGTCTTTAGTTTCATCTGCTGAATTCTGACTTTATGGGTACTAGCCAAGAAACTTCCTTCCTGTGGGAGATACTTTGGAATTGTTCCCATTCCCATTATTGGTTAACAGGTGCCTTTAGACCCTGAATGTTACCATCTCCTCTTTTGGTCAGGCCTGGATGTAGAGCTTCACGTAACTACTCAAATGGGTCTAATGGTATTGTGATTGAGCATGTGCACAAAAGCATTACCTGATCATAAGGCTTGGTGTTCTTACCAAAGCTGACAGACTTTGTGTATCTGTGTTAATGGACATCTTAGTAATTTGTTATTCTCTCTTTACAGACAGCTCTAGGCTATTTTAGGAAGTTTTGCAGTCTGGCATTCATGCTGCTGCTGTTAACTCTGTGAAAGTTGTTCATAGTTGCTGTAGCCTCTCTGGTTGTGCTGTTTAATCAGCCCTGTCTTTGTATGTGAGTAACCCATCTTAAACGTTCTAACTACTTTAGAAATGAACTTAGGAAAAGACTGGTAATTCAAGCCTCCAATAAATTTAGATAGATGTCATAATAATAATAATAATAATAATAATAATAAATTTTGCTTATTGAAACTCTTTTAAATAAATAGTAAGAATTTTTGAAATTTTATAAATATTATCAACCACTGGGAACTAGGGAAACCAAGGCAAGGATGTAGTTAAATTGGAGACTTTTCCAATACTGTGTAATGATTAAATATAGCAAACATTATAAATAGAATAAGAATAATTCTATGTTCTTCTGACAATATTATTTTACTTTAACCTAAAACAATAATAAAAAGGTTAGATTTTTTTCCAACAGAGAGATAAATAAAATAACAGATCAATAATATCTAAAAGAAACAAAACTAAGTAGACAATCTTAATATACAGTGTAGATGCAAAAACTTAACAATCAAGGGACACCAAGTGCTGGTGGGGCTGCAAATTGGCCCAGCCAATATATATAACCAGAGATATGAAAAATTGTGCTCTATATGTGTAATAAGAATTGTAATTCATTCCACTGTCATATATAAATTTTAAAAATTAATAATAAAAAAGGAACACCAAGACCCCAATTACCACCAGAGATGTCCAACAATAGGTGGGCTTCTAAACCCTATGCTAAGACTCCAGTAGTAGATGAATTTTGATGATTTCAGTCATTTTATGTGAAATGACAATATTAGTTGAAGAAGCTGATCTTCTCCCTTACAGTAAATATGTACTCTCTTTTTTCTGAAACCCATATTAGTTGATATTTATATTCAACATGCATTCTATGTTACTATATAGCATTGGTTTCTCAAGTTATTTGACCATAGAACTATTTAATGTGTTTTAAAATGTTTTCTTCTCCCCGCCCCACCCGCCAACACACACACTCGCAAATTATTATCTTAAGCAAGGTATCCTCTGGAAAAACACTTGGGGGATGCTTTTTTGTAATCATTGGTGTTTTCACCTAATGGTTGCTTTGAGAATACATTATTAGAAGAAATGCACCATGTCTTGCTCACCAGTGCATATAGTGTGCCAACCCAGGGCCATGGACAAGGCAGATAATAGACAAAACACCAATCAGTGGAATTTGTTCCTTATGTGATGAATTTAGGAGATGCAGTATTTTATGATATGACAATTTAATGTCTAGAAAGATTAAGAATTTTCAAAAAATATCGTGCAAGAATTGAAATTTCAATGTAAAATGAATTGGTTAAAGCTAAACGGCTTAAAAATTACAAGATATTTTAGAAATAGTGTAGTATAATGCTATCATTAGTTAAACATATACAATAAAATATTACTTTTCATTTTAATCTCATTTAAATTTATGATTGGTTATGAAATAGGATGTAAATTTATTGATGTAATGTATAAATTTTAGAGATTTATATTTTATTTTGGTTTAAGAAGATTGAGTGTGAAATAAAATTTTTAAAAAGTATTCAACATCAAGAATTTTGAAGTTTCAGAGCCAGGCACGATGGCTCATACCTGTATTCCCAGCAGGTTGGGAAGTTAAGGCCAGAGGAGTGTAAGCTCAAGGACAGTCTTAGCAACTAGTGAGACCCTGTCTCAAAATTAATATATATATATAAAGGACTAGGGATGTAACTCACTGGTAGGGTGCCCCTGGGTTCAATCCTTAGTACCAAAAGAGAAAAAAGGAACTGTGGCCTTTCAACACTCTCTCCAATGTGACTAAAATTAAAAGAACTGAAAATATCAATCATTAATTGGAACATCGCACCTGAAATGCTCATGCATTGGTGTTAAAATATAAAATAATGCTATCCATCATTGTACAAAATACATGTAAAAAGATGTGAATTTGGTGTCAACATATCTTGTATGCAGAGATATTATAAATTGTGGTATAAAGGTGTATTAAGAATTGTAATGCAAAAAATAATAATAATAAGAGAGCTCATGTTTAAATAAATAAATAAATAAATAAAAATAATAATGCTATCACTTCAGGAAACTGTGTTGATACCTAAAAAAATATATAAGCATGATGTATATCTCAAAAATTCCACTCAGAATATATGTGCATTGAAAATAAGTACATATGTCTACCAAATAATATCCACAATTCAAAAACTAGAATAATCAAAATATCCACACACATAAAATAAATACATTGTTGTTTATTATCCAGACAGGGAATTCTAAGCAATAAAGAAAAAGAATGAAATGCTGTTATATGTAATGAAATTTAGAAATTTCAGACACAACATCATGGTTCAACTATTAGCAGACTAGCCCTTCTTATATGATATGAACAACACTGCTATCATTTAGATTTTAAATGTTCCCCACGTGTTGAAGGATTGTTTCCCAGAGTAGCACTCTTTCAAGGTAGAGGAAGCTTTAAGAGGTGTGAACTGGTGTAAAGTCACTGGGGCATGCCCTTATAAGGGGATATGAGGATCCCAACCCCTTCCCATGGGGTGAGGCGTTTTGCACTGCCACATGCACACTACCATGATATGCTGCCTTGCCGTAGGCACAAAAGCAATGAGGTCAATCAATCAGGATCTGGAATCTACAAGAATGTGAGCCAAAATAAACCATTTCTTTTTATAAGCTGGTTATCTCATGTATCTGTTTTAGTGATAGAAAGGTGACCTACACATTGCTACAACTCAATATATCTGACATAATTTTTTTAGCTGTTAGACAACAGGCAACAAAAGGTTATGATTCATGAAAAAAAGATCAAAGGAGTTGAACCTCAAATTGCACCATGACTCCAGCCATTTTCTATGGGCTCAGTGCGTCCACAGTGCATAATTGTGATCTCACTGAGCTTAGACAACAGAAAATAGAATTTGGGGTTAATGAGCAGTTCACAGCCTGCTGGGCAGGACACCAGAAAGAAAAGATCTGCAAGAGAGAGAACTAGGGAATCTAACTAAGGGGGTCATATGATTTGTCATTTAAACTAGAAACCTGGGGAGTGAAGCAACACACTATCAATAATTAAGCCAGGATTATAAATATAAATTAGACCTGCCTTCGGCAAGCAGATATAATCAACCCTCTTCTTCCTGATACTACATGGTATTTCTGTAGAAGATTGATCTAAGCAGTTTCCTGGAACACACTGACTACCTCTGCTGTAAGGTGGTCATATGCCAACCCCACACCACCCACACTGATTTCTCCCCCACGCTCTGTCTTCAGTGTGCATCTCATTCAAGAGCACATGCACAGTTAGGTTTCCAAATCCCCTGAAGGGCCAAGAAGTCTCACATGAATAAATTTATAGCATCAGTCACATACTTGAAACATGCTCCAATAACCCTTTTGGGTAGCAGTGATGGTGGCACAATTCTGTGAATACATAAGAACTCTTAATTGTACACTTTAAAAGGATCAATTTCATGGTCCATGAATTATATATCAATAAAGCAGATTCTTAAAATATTGTGCTGAGCATAAAACATCAGTCCAGAGCTGGGGGTGTGGCTCGGTGGGAGAGTGAAGCCTGCTTTATGTGAGGCTCTGAGTTCAATTCCCAGTACTCCCCCCACACACACATACACACACACACAAGTCCAAATGTTTTTCCAGGTAATTTTAGTTTGCGAGCCAATGGCTACTGGGATCATGCTTCTGTAATTTAGGATCTCAGCAGTGAGGGTGGGGAATCAGAATTTCTTTCCCATGTGGCCAGGGCTAGGTTCCTTATACAAATTGGTTTAGCTACTGTTTCCATGAATCAAGGGGTATGAAACAGTGGTTTTAAAAAACTTAGTACTGTGTTAAATAGGAGGTAGGCCGCGGGGAAAGGCTACAATCCTTTGCTCCACCTAGGTCCCTCAGCCTCACCCAGCACACCACCTGAAGCTCCTTCCTGTGAATGTCAACTGGACCATCTTGAAGTTAAAGCCAGATGACAAGGTGAATTCAAGACTATGAAGGAAAAATCCCCAGTCTTGGGCATGTACATCAATCAGCCCAGGGAACTGACCTAAAGTAAACTTGTTGCTAGTTAAAATATCATTAGCATTATGGTTTGTTCCCTCTTTGTGCATTTTACAGGAGAAAGAAACTTAAGCATGGGCAGTCCTCAAAAAGAAATTATGTAAAATTCAACTGTCAACCAAGGTTGAATCAACCCTAAGTCTACCTAGGGGTAGGAAGGAAGTGGGAACTAGTACAACTTAATAAAGCAAGCCTCACTGTGTAGGACACAGCCTGAGCTACTTCACAGTTTAGCCATTCTGCTCTCTCTCAAAGAGTGTTTTCTTTTGCTTTCAGTAAACCTCTCTCTGCTTTGCCTGTCAACCATTCTCATCTCTCTCATTTCTTCACTCAGGATACCAAGAACCTGAAACCAGGACTCCTGCCCTTGTGCCAGGAACATTTATTTATTAGAAATATCTGGAGGAATTATAAAAATAAAAAAAAACAGCCTCTGTAAGTTATAACTTTCAAATTGAAACTTCAAAGGAAGAAAAACAGATTTCAGTTGAAATTTAACTTTGTGGAGACTTTGACACATCTGAGAGGAGAGAGAAGTTTGGAGGCTGTGGGCTAGCAGATAAGAGAGAGGAAAATAGTTAATAATTCAGTTTTTCAATGGGAGTTTCTTTTCAACAGTGTTTCAGTGGAAGACAACTAAGAACAAAGTACTGTGTTCACAGGCTGCTCCAGAGGTAGGGGCAAGAAGAGTGCAGGAAGGAGGCAGGAAAGTGGGGAATTCAGAGATGAAAGCAGGGCAGGATGGTGATGTTAAAGAAAATGCCATGTTAACAAGGCAGCCAACAGCATAAAAGGCATAAGGAAAACAGGGTCTGAAAGGGAAGTCGTGGATTTTTAGAAGATAAAACAAGAAGCCAGCAGCAATTTTGACGAAGACATGAAGCAGAGTTTTAAAATTATTTGCTTGTCCCCCTCAGTTAGAAATACATGTTGAGTGACATCTCAACAAAATACCATACAAATAAAACATTAAAATGAAAGTTTGCTTTCAGAGAAATGCACTTTTCTATTTTCTACTTCATTTGGTCAAGTAATTGATTTACAATATGCAAGTTAAAAAAAAAAAAACACTGGTCTAGGTTAACCTATTTATTTCACTGAACAGAATAGAACGTAGATGTGGTGACAATAACAAACCCAAGGCTCGCAAGAAGGGTCTCTGACTCCCACTGCAGTGTGAGGCCGATGCAAGGATCCTGGGGAAGGCATTTGCCATAGCCCTGAGCTTACAAAACACCTCAAGCTTAAATGGTTTTAATATTTTAGCCTTTTAATGCCTATAATTAATCTTGACATTGTACGTCAACATTTAGATTTCTGTTCCATCTACCACAAAAACTAGACCATTCAAAATATAGTTTATACGCACACAGTTCTGATTCCAGGGGCCATTAATTCTGTTTGTTTGCTTAGTAGAGTTTTCTGAACTTTAGTTCTGGACTTTCTAGCTGGTAGGCTTCCCTAGCCTCTGGAAGCCCAGGTCCTCCACTATATTACAATTGTCTCAGGTGCCTGGCAAGAAGAATGATAGAAGTTCTGGAATCCAAGAGACTTGATTCAAAAATAATCTGTGCAACTTTTTGCTGTGACATGTCAGTCAGGTTCTCTTACCTCTATAAAGTCTCTGTGTGCCTCATGTCTAAAATCTAAATAATACTGCCAACTATATACTATATCGAAATGAAGTGCTGGAAATACAGTACTGTGGAAACATGAATTTATTTCTTCCCCTACTAAGATGAGGCAGCTCAGTGTCTGGCATAAAGTGGCACTCAATAAATATCGCTGCCTACACCAATTACCACTTCCCTCCCAGCTGCTCCCATCCCAAGGAGTCAATCTTGCTCTAAATTCACTCTTCCGTATGCCTCTACTTTCTCTGTCTCTCCAACTAGCACAAATCATTAGTGTGTTCAGTGAAGGAGCAAAGAATCAGATGTTCTCCACATAGCATGATCCTTCAAGAGACTCGACATTGGACTAGTTGAAAAGGATTTTTCAACATAGTAAACAGAAATTATAGAAATATCTCTTTGAAAGGAATTGGTTTCAATCCCCCTTTAGATATATAGTTCTTAACAATACTTCATATTTTACATCTATTAGTTTATCTAATCCTTCCTATCTTACCTTTGGAGGAGGGGCCTGTATTTTCTCCTCTTATTTATTTATTTTTTTATCTATCTTAAAAGCCTCCCACAGCACTACCCTGACTGTCTTCACATAGGCAGCTGATTCAAATGTGTTGAATCAGTAAGATTGGGTTTTATTCGTATTTGAGGTTAAGAATGTTATGTAATGCTTCCCTCCTGAAACCCAGGCTGTTCCTAGACTGAAAGCAAAGGGTAGCCCATCCTCGTTGAGGAATGAATAAATGGGTCTTCATTCTGTAAAAGCAGAATGAAAATGCACCCTGTGGGGTCCTCTCACTAGAGGTTTGGACAAACAGACTAAAAATAAAACTAGTGCTATAGTCCCTCTATACCAAAGGTTTCAGGTCTGTGCTTTGATTTGAAATAGATGGATTTTCTTTGAGTACAATACTCCCCAGAGCTAAAAAAGTAAAACAAAACTATTTTCTGCTGCTTCAGAATACTCACAGCCCATGATTCAGGAAATGGCATGAAGAAGTATCATCACCTGTTTAAAGGGCTTCCAAAATAAAATTGATGACGCTGTTTAGAGTGATTTGTGTAAATATTTTTAAAGGCAACAATCTAGACTTTCCTGTTCATCACTCCTAATAAATCAGATGTAAAAAGATTCTAAGTTCCTAGAAATAAGTTTATAATATTTATTGACATATATTAGAAGCTGTTTGTAGTTGACTACACTTACAGATAGCCTCATCTGATTTCTTCCTTGTAATCCTTCAGGGAGATACTGAGATACAACGGTTTTATTTCCATTTTATAAATTAGGAAATGGTGATTGTCCCAAAGTCTTTACCCCAAGGTTTATGCTTCTACATTGAGCTGTTTTAGTATTTAAATCATGCAGATGCACTACAGATCTTTCATACTATTGTTCTGATTTCCTTTCATTCTATCTGAGTGTCTGAGGAAAACATTGCTAATGAGGTACTTTCCTCTAGCAGGGTTACCATGTGATGGCAATTTCCACCTTGAATCAGAGCAGTAGGAAAAAATAACAAAGAAAGAATCACAAAGAGCATCTGCTGATGATAGCAAAGGCTATGGAGGGGTTGGAATGGAAAATTCGGGGAACAAGCCCGAAGCTTCTCTTAAAAGCTACACAGCACTTTATGCATAGATAGCTTAGCAATTTTTCTCCAGTCATCAGTGGATGGCAATGATCTAGAATGTGAACTGCAGTAAGCAATTTTAGGTGAGCAAATGATAGAAAATGACCTGAGAGTTTGCATGTGCTGCCACAATTTATATACAACCTAGAAATTATATGGTACAGCATTAAACAAGAATGGCTTAGCTGGATAATGTGTATTAGTAGTGACCTTCCAGTGCCCTCATGTCTTTAAAATAGCAGCAAACATCTTCATAATTACCAAGATTGATTCATGCCATTCTCTCCTAATAGGGCTGCTTTCAAAGGTTCCTCCTCTGCTGCAGTGAGTAGCTGTATTGCTTTGCTTTAATTAAGTTCTTTCAATTATAATCTAAATCCTACATGCCTCATGCCAACTTCCATAACTATCATCTCTAATCTGACATTTCAGAAAACAGAACTTCAAATATCAAATATGCATTTTATACTCCTCTCCTTAAAAAAACACTCAAGCTGTGCCAATGTTGGGTTTCCAGATTCATTTATTTGATCAAAAATTTAGTGATAAGTTAGTATTAAAAAAAAATCAAAAGTCATTTTGGGAAAATGTTAACTATGAACCATGTGTTAGTTAATATTGGAAAACTGTGTTAATTTTGTTTGGTATAATTTTGTTACTGTGATTTGTGGGGAAAAAGTCTTTTAATAAACACTTATTGAAGTATTTATGGGTATTTGATGTGATATTTGCAACACTTTGTTAATGCATCCAATCAAAAATATATATCTAGATACATACAATATCTATTCAAAAATATATATCTATATATAGATATACACTATATATATATATCACTCTATGTTTCATATGTTTCATGTGTTATATCCGTGTATAAATTTGCAGTATATATTGTGTCTATCTACATATGATAAAATATATGAGGGAGTATATCATTATAGTTAATAATATAGTTTAAGCAGATATAAAGTTATTGAATATAGGTGAAGGATTTATGTGCTATATATTTTCTATGTATTTGCATATTTTCACATGAAAATATTTGAGAATAATTAATCCTATACTACATGCTAAGGTCAAAGGACTGAAGGTAAAAAATGAATTAAACAAAGACTCTAATTTCATTCCTTACTAATCTAATTAAAGGTATATGAATATATAGGTATTGTAATTTGTAATAAATATAATATTAATATAAGGAACAAGATTTGGGGTCAAGAACTTGAGGGCACAAGGGAGGAAGGAACAAATTCTGTCTAAATATGTGAAGCAAATGTTTCCCACAAGAACTGATACAATACAGGGACTCAAAAAATACACACAAGCAGGGAGGGCACTGTAGGCAGAGGCAAGTGACGGGCACAGCTGCAGAAGCATGAAATGCTGTGAAAGGATTGAGGAACAGCACACTGAGAGTGGCTGGACCACGAAGGATAAAATGGAAACAGAAAAAAAGATCAGTCTGTAGAGTCACATGCAGGCTGGAAATCTGGGAAAAAGCCGAGCACATTCTGCTCCACAGTTCAACATTTTTCTGACATCAGTGTAAGTCCATTAAAAATATTTTTAAAAACAGAATGATGCGATGCTTATTGACCAATAATTCCCCAAAGGGACAATTATTTAAAATTCCTGGATCAAAACACTTCTTTGGTTAGTGCTGTGTGCAAATTACCTTAAATTTTTCCCTTAATGTGAAGAAAATCATGGCAGATGTATTCTTTTTTTCCCATTCTTACCTTTTTATTTTTTAAATCTTAATTTATTATATATGACAGCATAATGCATTACAATTCATATTACACACATAAAGCACAATTATTTATATCTCTGGTTATACTCAAAGTAGAGTCACACCATTCATGTCTTCATACATGTACTGAGGGTAATGATGACCATCTCATTCCATCGTCTTTCCTATCCTCATGCTCCCTCCACTTTTCCCCTTGGCCCTATTTAGAGTTCATCTAATCCTCCCATGAGCCCCCACCACCACCTTGTAAATCTGATCCTTAAATCAGAGAAAACATTTGGCATTTGGTTTTTTGGGGATTGGCTAACTTCACTTAGTATTATATTCTCCAACTCCATCTATTTACATTCAAATGCTATGATTTTATTCTCTTTTATTGCTGAGTAATATTTCACTCTCTCTCTTTCTCTCTCTCTCTCTCTCTCTCTCTCTCTCTCTATATATATATATATATATATNTATATATATATATATATATATATATATATATATATATATATAAACACACACACACACACACATCTAGGTTGGTTCCATAGTTTAGCTATTGTGAATTGTACTGCTATAAACATTGATGTGGCTGTGTCCCTGTTGTATGCTGTTTTTAAATCCTTTGGGTATAGACCAAGGAGAGGGATAGCTGGGTCAAAAGGTGGTTTCATTCCTAGTTTTCCAAGGACTCCCCATACTGGTTTCCATATTGGATGCACCATGTTGCAGTCTCACTAGCAATGTAAGAGTGTGCTTTTTCCCCACATCCTTGCCAACACTTACTGTTGTTTGTATTCTTAATAGCTGCCATTCTGACTGGAGTGAGATGAAATCTTAGAGTAGTTTTAATTTGCATTTCTCTAATTGCTAGAGATGTTGAACATTTTTCATATATTCGTTGATTGATTGTATATCACTTCTGAGAAGTGACTGTTCAGTTCCTTAGCACATTTATTGATTGGATTATTTGACTTTTGGAGTTTAGCTTTTCGAGTTCTTTATATACCCTAGAGATAGGTACTCTATCTGATGTGCAAGTGGTAAAAAATATGCTCCTAAGCTGTAGGTTCTCTATTCACCTCACTGATTGTTTATTTTGCTGAGAATAAACATTTCAGGTTGAATCCATCCAATTTATTGATTCTTGATATTAATTCTTGTGCTATAGGAGTCTTATTAAAGAAGTTGGGTCCTAATCCCACATGATGAAGATTTGGGCCTTTTCTTCTAATAGAAACATTGTCTCTGGTTTAATTCCTAGGTCCTTGATCCACTTTGAGTTGAGTTTTGTGCATGGTGAAAGATAGGGTCTTAATTTCATTTTGTTGCATATGGATTTCCCATTTTCCCAGCACCATTTGTTCAAGAGGCTATCTTTTCTCCAATGTACGTTTTTCGCACCTTTGTCTAACATAAGATAACTGTAATTATGTGGGTTAGTCTCTGTGTCCTCTATTCCGTACCATTGGTCTATCAGTCTATTTTGGTGCCAATACTATGCCATTTTTGCTACTATTGCTCTGTAGTATAGTTTAAGGTCTGGTATAGTGATGCCACCTGCTTCCCACTTCTTGCTAAGGATTGCTTTAGCTATTCTTATTTTTCCAGATGAATTTCATGACTGCTTTTTCTATTTCTATGAGGAATGTCATTGGGATTTTGATTAAAATTGCATTAAATCTGTATAATGCTTTTGGTAGTATGGTCATTTTGACAATATTAGTTCTGCCTATCCAGGAACAAGGCAGATCTTTCCATCTTCTAAGGTCTTCTTTAATTTCTTTCTTTAGCAATCTGTAGCTTTAATTGTAGAGGTCTTTCACCTCTTTCATTAAGTTGATCCCCAAGGGTTTTTTTTTTTTTTTGAGGCTATTTTAAATGGGATAGTTTCCTACTTTCTCTTTCAGAGTATTTGTCACTAATGTACAAAAATGTCTTTGATTTATGGGTGTTGACTTTGTATCCTGTTACTTTGCCAAATTCATTTACTAGTTCTAGAAGTTTCTAATGTTGGTCTGGGGCTTAACATAGGTAGCTTTTACAATGTTTTGATATGTTCTTGTTGCCTCTAGTTTTTCTAGTGTTTTGAACATGAAGGGATGCTGTATTTTGTCAAAAGACTTTTTTGCATCTATTGAGATGATCATATGTTTCTTATCTTTAAGTCTATTGGTGTAATGAATTAAATTTATTGATTTCCATATGTTGAACCAAACTTGCATCCCTGGGATGAAACCCCACTTAATCATGGTGTACTATCTTTTTGATATGTTTTTATATTCAATTTGCCAGAATTTTATTGAGAATTTTTGCATCCATGTTCATTAGAGATATTGGTCTGAAGTTTTCTTTCTTTGATGTGTCTTTGCCTGGTTTTGGAATCAGGGTGATATTGGCCTCATAGAATGAGTTTGGAACTGCTCCCTCTTTTTCTATTTCCTGAAATAAATAGATGAGTATTGATATTAGTTTCTGTTTGAAGGTCTTATAGAACTTGGCTGTGTATCCCTCTGGTCCTGGTCTTTTCTTGGTTGGTAGGTTTGTGATGGTGTCATCGATTTTATCCCTTGAAATTGATCTGTTTAAATTGTGTATATCATCTTGATTCAATTTGGGCAAATTATATGACTCTAGAAACTTGTGGATTCCTTAGATATTTTCTATTCTATTGGAGTACAAAATTTCAAAATAATGTCTAATTATCTTCTGTATTTCTGTAGTGTCTGTTGTGATATTTCCTTTTTTATCACATATGTTAGTAACTTGAGTTTTCTCTCTCCTTCTCTTTGTTAGCATGGCTAAGGGTCTGTCAATTTTATTTATTTTTTCAAAGAACCAACTTTTTGTTTTGTCAAGTTTTTCAGTTGTTTTCTTTTTTCAATTTCATTGATTTCAGCTTTGATTTTAATTATTTCCTGTCTTCTACTGCTTTTTTGTGTTGGTTTGGTTTTCATTTTCTAGAGTTTTGAGATGTAATGTTAAATCATTTATTTGTTGACTTTTTTTTCTTTTAAGGAATGAACTCCATGCAATGACTTTCCTCTTAATACTGCCTTCATAGAGTCCCAGAGATTTTGATATATTGTATCTGTGTTCTCATTCACCTCCAAGAATTTTTAATCTCCTCCCTGATGTCTTTTTGCAACCCATTTTTCATTCAGTAGCATATTATTTAGTCTCCAGGTGTTGGACTAGCTTTTATTTTTTATTTTATCATTGATTTCTAATTTCATTCCACTGTGATCTGATAGAATTCATGGTAGTATCTCTACTTTTTTATATTTGCTAAGAGTTGCTTTGTGGCATAATAAATTATCTATTTTAGAGAAGAATTCATATGCTGCTAGAAGAAAGTGTATTCGCTCGATGAAGGATGAAATATTCTATATATGTCAGTTAAGTCCAAGTTATTGATTGTATTATTGAGTTATATGGTTTCTTTATCCAGTTTTTATTTAAAAAATCTATCCAGTTGCAAAAGAGCTGTATTAAAGTCACCCAGAATTATTATGTTGTGGTCTATTTGACTCTTTAACTTGAGAACAGTTTGTTTGATAAACATAGATGCTTCATTGTTTGGGGCATATATATTTTATATATTTATTATTGTTATGTCTTATTGATGAATGGTTCCCTTAAGCAGTGTGAAATGTCCTTCTTTATCCCTTTGATTAACTTTGGCTTGAAGTCTACTTTATTTGATATGAGTATGGAAACCCCTGCTTGCTTCTACAGTCCATGTGAGTGGTATGATTTTTCCCCAACCTTTCCACCTTCAGTCTGTGGCTGTCTTGTCCTATGAGATGAGTCCCTTGGAGGCAGCATATTGTTGGGGTTTTGTTTTTGTTTTTGTTTTGTAATCCAATCTGCCAGTCCGTGTCTTTTGATTGGTGAGTTTAGGACATTGACATTCAGGGTTATTATTGAGAAATTATTTGTATTCCCAGGCATTTTTGTTTATTTTTGGTATTTAACTTGATTTGGTTTTTGATTAGTTTTTCCTTTAGTGTAATACCTCTCTTTCATTGTTGTTTTTTAATTCCTCTTCATGGAATATTTTGCCGAAGATGTTCTGTAGTTCATCCTCAAATCTAAAGCTTAGTTTTGTTGGATATAAGATTCTCGGATAGCATCCCTTTTTGTTTCAGAGCTTGGTATATGTTGTTCCAGGATCTCCTGGCTTTGAGGTTCTGGGTTGAAAAATCTGCTGAGATATCAATAGTTCTCCCCTTATATGTGATCTGATTCCTCTCTCTTGCATCCTTTAAGATTCTATCCTTATTCTATATGCTAGGCATTTTCATTATAATGTGCCTTGGTGTGTATTTGTTGTAATTTTGTACATTTGGTGTCCTATAAGCCTCTTGTATTTGGTTTTCCTATTCATTCTTCATGTTTGGGAAATTTTCTGCTATTATCTCATTGAAGAGATTGTGCATTCTTTTGGTTTCAAGCTCTGTGCCTTCCTCTATCCCAATAACTCTTAGATTTGGTCTTTTGATGCTGTCCCATAATTCTTGGATGTTCCTTACCATCTTCACTATGTGGTCAACTTCATTTTCCAGATTGTATCTTTTGTCTTTATTATCTCTCATTCTGTCTTCCAAGTGATCAAGTCTGTTGGTGATGCTTTCTATTGAGTTTTTTATTTGGTTTATTTTTTTCCTTCATTTCAAGGATTTCTTTTTGTTTGTTTTTTTCTCAGAATCTCTATCTCTTTCTTGAAGTAGTCTTTTGCTGCATGTATTCGCTCTCTTATCTCTTTTTTCATGTGATCAATGGATGCCTGTATTTGCTCCCTTATCTGTTTATTGGTGTCATCAATGGTTGTCTGTATTTTCTCTCTTTTGCCTGTATTTACTCATTTAGGGCATTCTTTAATTCACAGATCATTTTAAATATGAACATTATGAAATCCTTTTCTGATATTTCATCAACTGTGCTGTCCATGGGTTCTGTTATTGTAGTATCCTGGTTTGGGGGGGCACTTTCCTCCCTTGTTTTTTCATGTTGTCTATGTGATTTCCTTACTTGCAGTGTGGATCTGAGATATTACAGTTTCTACCCTACAATCTTATAGTATCTGTGCAGATTATCTGTATCTCACCTTGGTGGTGGGCTTCCAGACCCTCTCGGTGTCCCAGGATGGATGCTACAACAACTATAGGTGGTGGCAGCAATAGCAGGAGGTAATGTGAGATAGCAGTGGAGGTGCCCCAAGATGGATGCAACTTCTTTCAGAGATGGGGATGAAAGGGTGGGCCTTACACTGGCTTTGGGATGCCTACTCCATGATGCAGTTGATCCTAGGCCCTGTCTGTTGTTCCAAGGTAGAGGCTACTGCATAGGAATGGCTATGGGGATGGCTGCAGTGTGTCAAGATGGAAGTGGTTTTTGACCTGGGCTCCCAAGTGGTAGTGGGGGCTAGAGGGGCTGGCCCAAGCTTACCCTGTGCTCTGGCTCCCACGCTGGTCAGCAAGGAATGTCTAGGCTGGGCCTGAGCTCCAGTAGGGCTCTGCCAGTGGCTTAATGGACCTGGGCCTAACCTGAACCCTGGCTCTTGCACAGGTTGGTGAGGCACATCTGGGCCCAGTCTGAGCTCCAGCAGGTATCTGCCAATGGGCAGAGGCAATCCTGGGCCAAGCCTGAGCTTGATATATTCTTACTGAATGATCTAAATCTAACAAGTTTGGCTTAGAAAAGTATGAAGTTATCAGACCAGTAAAGACTGAATAATAAAAATTATCAATGATAATTGACAAATATAAATATAAGTTAATAGCATTAGATGTTTAAGCTTTACTTCTCAAACTCCAACCTCTTTCTGAGTTTAATACCATACTACTTAATTTTTTTCTTTTACTTAACAGGAATAATGGCTTATAATCACATGGTTATGATCCAGTATTGAAGAAAAATAGTTCTAAATCCATGGGTCTACTTAGGAGATAGAATTGAGAAATTTTAGGAATCAAGAAAACTTTATAGTGAATAATATCATCATCTTTAGTAAGCACATTTACACTAAATCCTCAGGAAGAGCTAGAACATCTTTGGGCCCTTTCCAACTTGAATTCCCAGGCTTCCAATTAGAAATGGAAAATTATTTAAGTTGTGCCTGTATCCTGTAGTAACTATTCAAATTTCAGTTTCTCATAGAGTACATCATTATACCTCTAAAGGAGAACACAGAAAATGTCCACATTGTCTAAGAAGAAACAGAGAGCTTATTAGCTACTTAATACAAGAATATGGTGTGAACAATACAAATATCTGAACTAATGTGTTTTTAATCAGGAAGCACCTGGAATAACCCTTGCACCCTTCTCCATTGAGTGAATTCATAGAAAATTTAATACAGCTCTCAGGGAGCTTAGCGGTATAGACCAAAAATGTCATCTAAATTTTGAAATATTTAAAGTATCAGTCTAATCTTTTCAAATGCTGGAAATTTGCATTCTGTTTCTCTTTATATCAATGCTTCTTTTGATGTAAAAATGTCTTCAGCTGCATACAAGTTAAATTACTAATGTTTCTCATACATCTTTGAATGAAATCAATATTCTTAAAGATAGTATCACACTTATTTCTGGCTTCGTATACCTAAGCATGCCTCTACATGGCCCTACAGATACTGACAAGTACCCAGCTGGAGAAGCGTGAGCTACCCACAATCTGAAGTTCTCTGTGTTGAGCATACTCTCCTGAGTACAAAGTTGAGGCTTCAGAAACTCCAGAGATGGAGGTGTGTGTGCTTTTCAGTTAGTGAATGCAATTGATGTCTAGATTTCTTCATTACTTGAGCAAATAGGTGACATAGGTTCTGCTGAGTCATACTTAAAGATCAGAGAAGAAAAAGAACTTGTTCTCTTCAGTCAGACTAAGGACAATTCAAGGAAATGCAATGCTTCTCTCATTTAAGCCATGCTCTTCCCTAAGTCAACAGCCATCGAACTGAAATTGAATGCCATAATTGCCTCAGCTAAAAACACTGGAGTTTTAGGACCTGTGGCAGTGAGACAGCATGGAATGGAAAACTATCATTGGAAATCTGAAAGGGAACTTTGGCTGGGAGTGGGGAAGAATGACCTAATCAGTAGTGGAAGGGACATGAGGTAAGGGGGCTATGCTGGGCTTGCAGCAACCAGTCACTCAACTCCTGCTCATCCTTTGGGTCTGTCTAGCCACTATTCCCTTAGGAAGGTGTCTCTCGATTCCCTGGCATTGGCTGAGTTTTACCATTCATATAGCCTCACAGGCTCTTTTTAAATTGGTAAAGAATTTGTATTCTCAATTTTGTTGAATGAACCTTTCATTTAAGAAGTGTGTCTGTCTTATTCTCACTACCTTAAACATAGTGGGTCCTCACTAAATATTTATTGGCTACAAGATTACATAATAATCACTTTTCTACTAGACACAAAGGTGCATCATTAATAATATTAATGTAGTTAATATTAAAGTAGTAATAATACATAATTTCATGTCTCTCTTCCTGTCAATGTTGTCATTAATACATTTCCCCTATGGGAACCTTTAAAATTCTTCTTTAGTGATTTATCTTCCAAAGAGAAAGCAATCAGATATACCTCTCTGTTCCTGGATTCATTTAGATTTGGCCAGAGAAGTCAATCAATCATGAAACCTAATTAGCATACTACTCCCAGCAGCTGTGGGCATTGCTGAAGTGTCCTTCATTCATATTAATGTCATCATTTTAGTGGAGGTCATTGAACAAACAGCATAATATCTGGAAGATTAACTTAAATACAGGACAACATTCAGCTGGCTAAATTGCAATAAATTGGAAAGGTATATGACCAAAAGTAATGTCTTATTTACTGGGACTCTTCCGCAAAGCATGTATGTAACTTTTAAAAGAGAGAGAGAGAGAGAGAAAGAGAGAGAGAACCTCAAGCACATAAGGAACAGCAGCAGATCCTCTTTAATTAATTATGACTAGTTGGCTATTTCTCCAAATAATTGCAAACACAGCTATAAAATATTAATCAGCTTCAGCCTCTCTTTGTTATGCAGGACAGATGGAAACTTCAGACACAAATATTATTAGTCATGATTCAGGTCATTTGGAGAAGTATTTTCTGGAGCTTGGCATGAATTGGTCAGAGTTAGGGACAAACGTGATTTGAGAATATAAAGAAGAATGATGTCATTGGTTAAGTCAGCCAAGACAGGTGGTCTGCACACTGCACCCTAATTTCTGTACTTTCTTTACATCTGTCAAATAAAATTAATGGCTCATTTGAAACAGTGAATGACTGTTGTTTGATGGTATAAACAAATTACTTGGCAATGTCACTGCATGTGAATACCACATACTTCATTAACTTCCGGTTGAGATAGTCAATAGTGAAATAATTAGTCTAACTCTGACAATACCCCAAGAAATGACCAAATTTTTATTTTTGCATTCAACTACCATAATACTTCATAGGTATGAATACAGTTATTTACCTTCTTAGAACCAATGTATTATCACGAAGGTAAAAACACAGTCCAATGCAACATCATAATTTCAGGGTAAAGTGCATTTGTACACAACCAAAATGAACATAAATAGAAACTTTTTTTAATGTTTATACAATATCCAAGCATGGAACTAAGTGTTTTACAAGTATTATATCACTTAATTCTCAAAATCATAAGAAAGGTAATATCATTACATCCATTTTGTGAATGAAAGAACCAAGGTTCATGAGATAAATATCTTGCCCAAGTTCACCCTGCTAGGATATGGCTAAAATGGGATTCGAACCCAGGTGGTCTGACACAATATCCATGGCAGTGGTCACAATAATAGTCCACTAATTTGCAGGGGTTGGGGGCGCAGGTGGGAGAAACAAACAAAGATAGAGGCAGAGACAGAGATTGTACCTGTATGGAAGGGCAAGTTTTTTTTTTCTTTCTTCTAGATAATGGCTTTTTGAAGTAGGCAGATTCCGACAAAGGCAATGCCCTCCAGTTATATTTTGTTGAAGAGTTCAATGACCGAACAAACCTGAATGACTGTGTAATCATTGAGTTCACCATTTTAACTGGTGTGTCAAATTGCATTATAACACAGCAGATTGTATTAGGTCATCTTTATTACCTTACTTATTAATGTGATGGATATCATATGACATAATTCCTGAAAAGGTCACAGAAATAGATTAGTATAAGTACTTTAAGGAAAGTAGAAGCTATGAAAAATATAGCAAATCTGCACTGACTGACATTCTACATGTAATGACAATTTTTGTAACAACTTCTAAAAGTCATTTCCATAATGTAAAAATTCCTTATTAATCCAGTATATTTAATTGCCAGGGCTATACAATATAACACAAAGCCTACTGCACTTAATTTTTGTAATATGTAGCATTATTCTTCTCTGTATTCAATAGGAAATAGGTTAGTACTGAATAACAAAAGGGAATAAATACTAAAATCAGATAAGATAGGTGTCAGCCCTGATAGCACATTGTGTTTGGGGGTGTGTAATCTTCAGGTATTTAAATTCTCTGAGCTTTCATTCTTCCCTCTGAGATAATAGTAATCCATTGTATATAGCTAATAAATAAAGAAAAATTACAGAAAATGTAAAATAACTTATGACAATACTATGTACATGGTAAATATCAGTTTCTGTAGCTATGATTAAATATAATAGTATTTTCAGACTGGGGATGTTGCTCAGTGGCAGAGTTCTTACCTAGGCAAGATCCTCAGCACCACATAAAAATAAATAAATAAAATAAAAGTTCTTGTTCATCTAGAACTAAAAAAGAATACTTTAAAATTTATATAATATATTTTCCAGATCCAGGTAGCATGCTGTAAGCATGCTTCACCCTGCCTCCCCCAATACCAATACTCCTCTATTTATTTCAGGAAATAAAAAAAGAGGGAGGAGCACTTCCAAACTCATTCTATGAAGCCAATATAACCCTGATTCCAAATCCAGGCAAAAACACATTTAAAAAAAAAAAAACAACTTCAGACCAATATCTCTAATGAACATAGATGCAAAAATTCTCAATAAAGTTCCAGCAAATCGAATACAAAAACATATCAAAAAGATTGTGCATCATGATCAAGTTGGATTTCAACCCAGGGATGCAAGATTGGTTTTACATATGAAAATCAATAAATGTAATTCATCACATCAATAGGCTTAAAGATAAGAACCATATGATCATCTCAATAGACGCAGAAAAAGATTCAACAAAATACAGCATCCCTTCATGTTCAAAACATTAGAAAACCTAGGGATAAAAGGAACATATCTCAACATTGTAAAAGTTACCTATGCTAAGCTCTAGGCCAACATCATTCTAAATGGAGAAAAACTGAAAGCATTCTCTCTAAAAAATGGAACAAGATAAAGATACGCTCTTTCACTACTTCTATTTAAGATAGTTCTTGAAACACTGGCCAGAGCAATTAGACACAGGAAAGAAATGAAAGGGATACAGATAGGAAAAGAACTCAAATTAACACTATTTGCCAACAACATAATTCTATACCTAGAAGACCCAAAAAATTCCACCAGAAAACTTCTAGAACTAGTAAATGAATTCAGCAAAGTAGCAGGATACAAAATCAACACCCATAAATCAAAGGGCATTTCTGTATATCAGTGACAAATCCTCTGAAAGGGAAATGAGGAAAACTACCCCATTTACAGGAGCCTCAAAAAAAAAAAAAACTTGGGAATCAACTTAATGAAAGAGGTGAAAGACCTCTACAATTAAAGCTACAGATTGCTAAAGAAAGAAATTAAAGAAGACCTTAGAAGATGGAAAGATCTGCCTTGCTCTTGAATAGGCAGAATTAATATTGTCTAAATGACCATACTACCAAAAGCATTATACAGATTTAATGCAATTCTAACCAAAATCCCAATGACATTCCTCATAGAAATAGAAAAAGCAGTCAGGAAATTCATCTGGAAAAATAAGAGACCCAGAATAGCTAAAGCAATCCTTAGCAAGAAGTGGGAAACAGGTGGCATCACTATACCAGACCTTAAACTATACTACAGAGCAATAGTAGCAAAAAGGGGCATGGTATTGGCAACAAAATGGACTGGTAGACCAATGGTATGGAATAGAGGACACAGAGACTAACCCACATAAATACAATTATCTTATGTTAGACAAAGGTGCCAAAAACATATATTGGAGAAAAGATAGCCTCTTGAACAAATGGTGCTGGGAAAATGGGAAATCCATATGCAACAAAATGAAATTAAACCCCTACCTCTCACCATGCACAAAACTCAAGTCAAAGTGGACCAAGGACCTAGGAATTAAACCAGAGACCCTATATCTAATAGAAGAAAAAGTGAGCCCAAATCTCCATCATGCCAATTAAACCCCTACTTTCTTAAAAAGACTCCTATAGCACAAGAATTAATAAATGGAATGGATTCAACCTAAAATGCTTCTTCTCAGCAAAAGAAACAATCAGTGAGGTGAATAGAGAGCCTACAGCTTGAAAGCAAATTTTTACCACTTGCACATCAGATAGAGCATTAATCTCTAGGGTACGTAAAGAACTCAAAAAGCTAATCTCCAATAAAACAAATAACCCAGTCAATAAATGGGCTGAGGAACTGAACAGACTTCTCAGAAGGTGTTATACAATCAATCAACAAATATACGAAAAAATGTTCAACATCTCTAGCAATTAGAGAAATGCAAATCAAAACTAAGATTTCATCTCACTCCAGTCAGAATGGCAGCTATTAAGAACAGACAACAACAAATGTTGACAAGGATGTGGGTGAAAAGGCACACTCATATACTGCTGGTGGGACTGCAAAATGGTGCAGCCAATATGGAAAGCAGTATGGAGATTCTTTAGAAAACTGGAAATGGAACCACCTTTTGACCCAGCTATCCCACTCCTCGGTTTATACCCAAAGTACTTAAAAACAGCATACTACAGGGACACAGCCACATCAATGTTTATAGCAGTACAATTCACAATAGCTAAACTGTAGAAACAACCTAGATGTCCTCCAGCAGATAAATGGATTTAAAAAAGTGAGTATATATATATATATATATATATATATATATATATATATACACACACACACACACACACTGAAATATTACTCAGCAATGAAAGAGAATAAAATCATGGCATTTGCAGGTAAATGGATGAAGTTGAAGAATATAATGCTAAGTTAAGTAAGTCAATCCCAAAAAAAACAAATGCTGAATGTTTTGTCTGATATAAGGAGGCTGATTCATAGTGGGGTTGGGAGGGGGAGCATGGGAAGCTTAGACAAACTGTAGATAGGGCAAAAGGGAAGGAGAGTGAGGGAGGGGAAAGAGGATGAAAAAAGATGGTGGAATGAAATGGACATCACTACCCTAAGTGTGTGAATCAAAAAGACACGAATGGTGCGAATATATTTTGTATACAAGCAGAGAGATGAAAAATTGTGCTCTACATACGTAATATGAATAGTAATGCATTCTGCTGTTATATATAACAAATTAGAATTCTTAAAAAATTTTTAAAAATAGTACTAGAAATTTTAACTAGAGCAATTACACAAGAAAATAAAGTGAACGGTATAAAAATAGAAAAGGAAAAAGTCAAATTACCACTATATAGATGATGTGATCCTATACTTAAAAGACCAAAAAAGCTCCACCTGAAGACTGCTAGAGCTAACAAACAAATTCAGCAAAGTAGCAGGTTGCAGAATCAACATACAAAAATCAATAACTTTCCTATATATCAATAATGAATCTGTGGAAAAAGAAATCAGGAATACAATTACATTACCATAGCCTCAAAAAAAATAGCTAGGAATAAATGTAACCAATGGGGTGAAAGACCTCAACAGAGAAAACCATAGAACAATAGAGAAAGAAATCTAAGAAGACACAAGAAGATAGACAGACCTCCCACTGTTCATGGATAGACAGAATTAATATAGTTAAAATGACGATACTCCCAAAAGCAACCTATAAATTCAGTGCAATCCCCGTTAAAACACCACTGAGATTCTTTGCAGAACTAAGGGGGAAAAAAACAGTCCAAAAATTTATTTGGAAGAACAAAAGACCCAGAATAACCAAAGCAATTCTAAGCCAAGAAAGCAATGCCAGAAGCATCAGAATATCAGACTTCAAATTATAGTACAGTATGATACTGGCATAAAAACAGACACATAGAGCAACAGTACAGAACAGAAGACACAGAAACAAACATACGCATTTACAGTCATCTGAACCGAGACAAAAGCATACATTGGAGAAGAGATAGCCTTCTTAACAAGTGAGGTAACTGGATTGCCATTTGTTCAAGAATGAGACTATATCCTTCTCTCACTCTGCACAAAATTGAACTCAAAATGCATCAAAGACCAATAAATTAGACATGAAACTATGCAACTCCTTGAAGAAAACACAAGGTTAACACTCCAACATACAGGCACAGGTAACAACTTCCTCAAGAGCACTTCTAAAGCTCAGGAAATAATACCAAAAATTAAATGGGATTGCATCAACTTAAAATGCTTCTGCACAGCAAAATAAATAAAAAGAGAAACTACAGATGAGAGAAAATCTTTGTTAGCTACTCTTCTAACAGATTATTAATATCTAGTATATATAAAGAACTCAAAAACTTTACACACAAAAAAAAATCACCCAATTCATAAACACAACTGAATTAGACACTTCTCAAGAGAAGAAATACAAATGGCCAGCAAATAATTAAAAAAAAAGAAGTTCAACATCTTTAGCAATTATGGAAATATAAATTAAAACTATACTGAGATTGCATCCCATTCCAGTAATCAGTAACAATGGCAGCCACCAAGAATACAGATGATAATAAATGCTGGAGACAATATGGGGAAAAAAGGAACACTTTCATACTGCTGGTGGGTATACAATCCCATATGGCCCAGATATACCACTCGTTGGTATTTTTCCTAAAGAATTAAAGTCAGCGTACTACAGTGATACACGCATATCTATGTTTATAGCAGCACAATTCACAATAGCCAAACTGTGGAACGAGCCTCAATGTTCATCAATGGAGAAATGGATTTTTTAAAAAAGTTGTATATATACACAATGGAGTTACCAACCTAGATGCCCTTCAGTAGACGAATGGATAAAAAAAAATGTGGCATTTATACACATTCCTCTGGGCTAAAGGTGAGGCAAAACATCATGGTGGAAGAGTATAGTAGATGGAAGCAGCTCATATCATGATCAGGAAGGAGAGAGAGAGAGAGAGAGAGAGAGAGAGAGAGAGAGAGAGTCTCCACTCTCCAGAAACCAAATAAATACCCCATAGCTATGTCGCCAATGAGCCACCTACTCCAGCCACACCTCACCTGCCTCCAGTAACCACCTAGTTAACCCCATCAGGGATTAATTCACTGGGTAGGTTAAGGCTATAACACAATCATTTCTCCTCTAAACCTTCTTGCATTGTTCCACATGTGAGCTGTTGGAGGACACCTCATATCCAAACCATAACAAGTAGCAAGATTCCTTATGTAGAAAATTCTAAGAAATTTATTTTAAAAATTTCTAAAACTAATTAGTGAGTTGAGTAAAGTCACAAGATTCATGGAAACCAACATCACTCATATTTTTATGACAGCAATTGGGAACGGGAAAAACTGGAAACCAAATTTTAAAACAATAAAGTTTATAATTTCCTAAAAACATAAAACTAATAGGTATAACTTATTAGGTACAAAATAATAAAAATTTTTAAAAACAAAAAACTAAAGATGACCTAAATAAAATAGATTTACAATAATTATATTCAAATTATTTAAAATTTTATGTTTTTGACAATATCAAGTCAACTGAAGTCCTCAGGCATTGCTAGTGGGAATATAAAATAAAAGGACTCTGGAAAATATCTTGGTAGTTCACACAAAGTAAAATATATGTTCACCATTTGACCCACACATCCACTCCTGAGTATTTACAGTAGGGTAGTGAAAACATGTTTACACAGAAATATTTACTTGAATGTTTTTAGCTCCACACATTTTCCATCAAAGTGTAAATAACCAATGACCTTTAATAGATATAAGACTAAAAAATTTGTGGTACATCCACACAATGGCCTCGGGAGTGAAAATGAACAAACTCAACTCGAAACGATTTGAAGGAATCTAAAAAATATTATGGTGAGAGAAAGAAGAAAAAGTAAACAGTCTCAAAGTGTTGCATACTATGCAGTTCCATTCTTATGACATTTTTCAGTAGAAAAATTTATAATGACAGAACACACATCAGTGGATTCCAAGCTTAAGAAATAGGGAACAGCGGGATCACCACATAGGGATAGAAGGAGGGAGACTTGGGGAGTGATGGAGCTACTCTATATCCTGATTGTGGTGGTGAATACAATAATCTATAAAACTTTTAAAATTCTTAGATTGTGTAACAAATAAAGTAAATTTTCCTGCACATTATTTTTTTTTTAGAAATAGTGAAATCAATGAAAGCTTTGTGTATTAGTCAAAAATGTCCTCCAGCCACATCAATGTTTATAGCAGCACAATTCACAATAGCTAAACTGTGGAGTCAACCTAGATGCCCTTCAGTGGATGAATGGATTAAAAAAAAAATGTGGCATATATACACAATGGAATTTTACTCAGCAATAAAAGAAAATAAAATCATGGCATTTGCAGGTAAATGGATATAGATGGAGAATATAATGCCAAGTGAAGTTAGCCAATCCCCCCAAAAAAACAAATGCTGAATGTTTTCTCTGATATAAGGAGGCTGACTCATAGTGGGGTAAGGAGGGGGAGCATGGGAGGAATAGATGAATTCTAGATAGGGCAGAAGGGTGGGAGAGGAAAGGAGGAGGCAGGGGATTAGCAAGGATGGTGAAATGTGATTGACATTATTATCCAAAGTACAAGTATGAAGACACTAATTGGTGTCAACATACATATACAACCAGAGATATGAAAAGTTGTGCTGTACATAATTGTAAAAAAGTTGTAATAAGAATGGTAATGCATTCTGCTGTCATTTGTTTTTTAAAAAAAAAAAAATAAAAAAAAGAAAATAAAAGCCAATCAATTAAAATTATAATTAGAAATATTGGAAAAGAAAAAATACCATAATATAATAAAATACCATAACTTAAAAAAAGTCCTTAGTCTCAAGAAATAGGAATCTACACTAATACTGACTTAATCCAATACAGGTTTATTTTATTTATATGTATACATTTTCTTGTAGGTTAGCTGCTTAAAAATGCTGAGACTACAAATTTGCATCTTCAGCTCATTATCCTTCACCTGTTCACTGTCCAGCCTCATGCTTGTTGCCTCTTAGTAGAAATACTGCCGCCACAGTTTTGGACAATAAGATTGTGCCTACAGCTGAAAGAGGGCTAAGAAGAAAGCCAGATCTGCCCTGATCATTGGGGAAATCAAAGCCTTTCCAGGAGACCACTCACACCCTGCAGACTTCTCTTTATATTTCATTGGTCAAAACTGGGCCAGCTGCCCAACAGTAAGCCAATCACTAGTGTAAGATGAAGGTGTTACTTTGAACAATGTAACAAATTGAGATTGGTTTCCATGGATTGGAGTAAGGCTTACTTCCCTAAAATGAAGCAGATCATAGAGGAAATGACCTATTTCCACTCTTTAATAGTATAAGGTAAATTTTTCTCAACCCCCCCCCCAACATGATATATGGAATTTTGTAAAACAACTACTTCACTCATGAAATATATTCATTTTCTTAATTTAAAAAAAATTATTCAATGGCAGAAAGATCAATAGAAGAAAGGGAACAAGGGGTGGGAGGAAGGAAGTGGGGAGAGGTACTGGAAACTTAATTAAAACAAGATATATTCCATGCTTTTATAATTATATCAGAATGGATTCTGCCGCAGTCCGGCTGCAGCAAAATAATCAGGGGGGGTGACGAATAACTTGTGTACTTGATACAGCAGGAGTAGGAGCCGTTTATTGCAGGACAGGAACAGTATTTATACATTCCACACAGCTTATCTAATTAGCATAAACTAGATACATCAGTCAACCAATAAGGAATCTCCACACTTAATGGCTCGCTTTTGTTACTTCTCAAATCACTCCCTCTGGCATTTTGCCAGGTATCATCCAGACTTGTTTACGAACTCTAATATTCCCCTGGCAAAATGCCAGGTGTTATTTTGACTTGTTTACAGACTCTAACAGGATTCTACTGTCATGTATAACTAAAAAGAACCAATTTTAAAAATATATTTTAAAAAATAATTTAAAACCTGATCACAGGTGTTCTATAATAGATCTATCTTATGTCATATAAATTGCATCTTAAATAAGCTCAATCATACAACAAAAGCATTTAAAAGTATACCTTCAAAAGTACCTATGAATGTACAGAATAATTACTGCTCTGCAGAAAATAAATTAATACAAATACATGATAGAAATCTTAACAAAGTACTTTCATGCTGTTCTTGTCCTTTATAAAATTTTTTTCAATACATTTTCCATCTATCTTTTTTTTTCACGTCTTAAGAGGAGTATTTTCTTCAAAAACACTTTAATGTCAATTTCTTTTGCTTCAGGACTACATGACAAAGGAGTATTGGTGAGGTGAAGGAGTCTTTACGAAGGTAATCTATGGCAGCATTCACATTTCCTTTTTTTAATATTTTTTTTTTTTTAGTTTTAGGTAGACACAATATCTTTATTTTATTTTTATGTGGTGCTGAGGATCGAACCCAGAGCCTCACGCATGCCAGACGAGCGCCCTACCGCTTGAGCCACATCCCCAGCCCCCACATTTCCTTTTTATTTTAAAAGTCTAAAAGTATTTTCATTTTGTTTTGTTTTACTTTGCAACTTTTAATCATTCCTGATCTCATTTTCAACTTTCAGACTCTGCAGAATTTCTAACCAGAGAAGAAACATTTGGTACATTGGGCTGTTTGTCCTTTTATAGTCTTGCTGATCTTTGTGTCTGGCACCTCCTTACATTTTGTAGTTTCCCATGCAGTTTGCAAAACCCAAAAAAAGTTTATTTTAGTCCAAGATGGTGTCAAAGAACAATATCAAGTGCTCATGTAAGTGCCTGCCAGCAGATCAGCACTTAGAAGCTCAGGTAGAATCCAAACAAAATTCAAATACTTTTGTTAGGTCTACTTTTATACAGGATTTTGCTAACCTAATGTTATAATTTTAAATATTAAGTTTTACTGAGAAGTATGCAGATAAATCAAATATAAACTGCTAAACTATATGCTATACCAGCTGTGCAGAGACAGGTACAATGTCTGACTCACTGTTAGTTACTTTCCCCTTAGGGAATAAGAGGAAGGAGTTGCTCTGGGCAATTTCTATTGACTCACCAGTTCTTTCCAGGCGATGACACGTTGTGTTAAGGACAGCAACCTATAAAAATAAAGTACATGTGGTTGTGAAATTTCACTTGTCATGTCAAAAAAGGTAAAAAAAAAATTAAAACCCCATCCTCCTTACTCCCAGCCCAACTTCTGGCATTCGGTTGACAATGGCATTTTATTAAGAGAATGAAGCTGATTCTCTGCACACATGCACCCAAAGAAAGCAATTGTACTGACAAAGTAATTCCAAGAATAGACTGATACAGATAATGTCATTGCTGGAAATTAAATCCAATATGACACATTGGGTTTTATTCAAGCAATATATTTGGTAAAGTTGTAAAATCATTAGTCTCTTTCTGTGATTTATTAGTTTTAATAGTTTACTTAGTGTGCAATTTATTAAATTCTAAGATAAATTATAAAAGCCCCAGCACCCCAAACCCTTCTCTTATTCCACTTAGAAGATTAATTTAAATATAACTGCGTCAATAAAATAGCATATATTATGTATACACTTCTATACATAGATTGTCTTTCATTCTTGCCTGAATATATTTTCAACAAACTTTACCTTTAATACTTCTGTTTCAAAGTTAAGGGGAAAGCTTTATTTTGAAGACAGAACACCCCTTTACAATGCTTGGCATTTACTGAGATTTTTTAGTGTTTTAGATAGCCAATGTCAATGTCTGTGCTAAATCTTTTCTCACAACTCAAATGTTACCCTTTCAAAAAATATATTAGCTTGACATTGATATTGATTTTTTTCTATTTTTTCTTTTATTCCCAAATTCTGGAGTGAATAGAAAACATTCCTTGATTCAATCATGAGGGAATTATTCATGATAAATTATGATGTCTGCCATTAAATGCACACATGTAAACACACGCACACACACAACATCACGTCACTGTTCAACACAGGTCAACTCTACTCTCTTAAGCCATTTGAAGTCCTAGACTCTTTCTATCTTAAAAAAAAATGTAGGAGGGGAGGAGTAGGGAGGATAGGAAGGACAGCAGAATAGAATAGACAATATGATTGATGTATGTACATTCCATGTATGTATTATATGTCAAAATACATTCTACTGTCATGTATGACTGAAAAGAAACTAAATCGTATGGTTAAAAAAAATGTAGGAAAAGAGAAATTAATACTGTGCATTGACAATGAATCTGTTTCACTTTTTATGTCAATAATGCAATGTTAATTACAGAGAAGTAGGAAACTAGTTCTGAAATTGGGCCATAAAATGTCAACTTCTGTTTCCAAGAAATGTTGTGCAAGCTGTTTTTTCAGAATGCAGGCACAGAATCCTAGGACCTGACCTAAAATGACCTTGAGAGCCTGGCAGTACCAAAGTCTCCCACAAATGGAACCTAAAAAAACAGAACAGGGCCTTGCTGACCTAAATTAGTATTACTGCCAGAAGTTGCAGGACCCTACAGCAACAGAGATGCTGGAGTCTCCCTTTTACCCACAGTTCCACTAGGCATGGCATACTGGATGCAGCCTAATCTACCAAAACTCTGGTTATAACCAATCAGCTCTTCTTTTCCCCTTACCCTAGACTGTTCAAATTCCTTCTCTACCAGCTGACCATGTAGACAGATTCGAACATGCCTCCTCTTCTATCTCCTTGTTGGTCAACCTACAATCAAGTTCTTCATTTTTGCAAAAAAACAGTGCCATGTTATTGCCTTCTAAGCACATCAGGCAGGAAGTTCTTGCTTGGGGTCAGTTCAAGAGAAAATATAATGAAGAGACACAAGAGATCCACTAGTCTCCATAAATAGGTATAAGCTCAGTTCCTCACACCCCCAAATCCATTAGTCCCTGAATTCAAACTCAGACTACACTACTTACTAGATATATGACCTTGGGGAAATTAGTTATTATGTCTGTGATTCAACATCCTTATTTGTAATGTAGCTATAGAGATAGAGTCTGCTTCAAAGGTCTAATCTAATAGGCTAACCCATAGGTCTTAAAACACTGGGCACGCAGTAAGCTAACTCTAAATATAAGATTTTATTGTTTATTTTCATGTCTTTTTCTTAGATTATAAATCTTTAAAGTATTGTCACCATGAAACTTTAACAGTTCCTGACAAAGGATATTTGCTTAATGAATACAAGTCAAATGTGTAAATAAAAGATCTATACAGAATCTCATGTTGTATACAAAGGAAAACGAAGGGAAGGGAAATAGGATGGGAAAAGGAAAGATAGTGGAGTAAATCTGACATACCTTTCCTGTGCATATATATGAATATACCACAGTGAATCTCACCATTGTGTACATCAACAAGAAATTAATTTAAAAAGAATTAACTATGAGAACATGACAGAAAAATCAGTAGAGGGAAGGGAACAGGGAGAAGACGGAGGCAAAAGGAAGGGGAGGGACTGAATTAGAACAAGATATATTCCATGCTTTTATGATTATGTCAAAATGGATTCTACTGTCATGTATAACTAAAAAGAACCAATAAAATATCTGTAGTTATATACATATATAATATGCAACACATACAATATATGTATACATAAAAATACATCTATCCCTATTTGCTGACAACATGATTCTATATTTAGAAGACCCAAAAAACTCCACCAAAAAGCTTTTGAACTTATAAACAAATCTGGCAAAGTAGCAGTATATAGAATTAACACTCATAAATTAATTTCATTCCTATACACCAAAGACAAGTCAGCTAAAAGAGAAATCAGGAAGACTATTTCATTCACAACAGCCTCAAGAGAAAAAAAAACTTGGTAATCAATCTAACAACAACAAAACAAAATGAAAGACCTCTACAGTGAAAACGACATAACACTAATGAAAGAAATTGAAGAAGACCTTAGTAGATGGAAAAATCTCCCATGTTCTTGGATAGGCAGTGTTAATACGGTCAAACTGGCCATATTGCCAAAAAAGCTATACATATTTAATGCAATTACCATTAAAATTCCAATGACACTCTTCATAGAAATAGAAAAGGCAATCATGAAATTTATTTGGAAAAATAAGAGGCCCAGAATAATCAAAGCAATTCTTAGCGAGAAAAGTAATGCATCACAGTACCAGAACTTCAGTTATACTACAGAGCTATAGTAACAAAAACAGTGTAGTATTGGCACAAAAATAGAATTACTAGATATGGATAATGGATCAGAATAGAAGACACAGAGACAAACCCACATAAATACAGTTATCTCATACATATATTGGAGAAAAAATAGCCTCTTCAACAAATGGTTCTGGGAAAACTGGACATCCATATGTAGTCTATTGAAATGGAACCCTTATATCTACCTTGCACAAAAGTCAACTCAAAGTGGATTAAGGACCTTGGCATTAGACCAGCAGCTCTGCTCATGTTAGAAGAAAACGTAGACCCAACTCTCTATCATCTGGGCTCAGGAACAGACTTTCTCTATAAGACTCCAAGAGTACAAGAGTTAAAATCAAGAATCCATAAATGGAATGGATTCAAACTAAAAATCTTCTTCACAGCAAAAGAAACAATCAAGAAAATGAACAGAGAGTCTACAGAATGGGAGAAAACCTTTGCCACCAGCACCTAGGATAGAGGTTAATTTCCAGGATATACAAAGAACTCAAAAACTTCAACACAAAAAAAAAAACCAATTAACCCAATTAGTAAATGGGCAAGAAAACTGAATAAACACTTCACAGAAGAAGAAATACAAATGGTCAAAAAATATATGAGGGGCTGGGGTTGTGGCTCAGCGGGTAGAGTGCTTGTCTAGCATGTGCGAGCCCTGGGTTTGCTCCTCAGCACCAGATAAAAATAAATAAATAAAATAAAGATATTGTGTCCAACTACAATTAAAAAAAATAAATATTTTTAAAAATATATATAAAAAAATGCTCAACATATCTAGCAATTGGAGAAACACAAATGAAAACTATACTGATATTTTATCTCACTCCGGTCAGAATGGCAATTATCAAGAATACAAAGAACAGGGGCTATGGCTGGGGCTGGGGCTCAGTGGTAACACACTTGCCTGGCATGTGTGAGACACTGGGTTTGGTTCTCAGCACCAAATATACATAAATGAAATAAAGGCCTATCAACAACTAAAAAAAAAAGTTAAAAAATATAAGGAACAAATTTTCTAAATAATAAAAAAATACAAGAAAAAGTAAATGTTGTCAAGAATGTGGGGAAAAATTGTTTACTTATACATTGCTGGTGGGACTGCAAATTGGTGCACCACTCTGGAAAGTAGCATGGAGATTCCTTAGAAAAGTTAGAATGGAGTCACCATTTGACCCAGCTATCCCACTCCTTGGCTTATACCCAAAGGAATTAAAATCAGCATACTACAGTGACACAGCCACATCAATGTTTATAACAACTCAATTCACAATAGCCTATCAATGGAATCAATCTAGCTGCCCTTTAACATATGAATGGATAAAGAAAATACAGTATACACACTCAATGGAATATTACTCAGCTACAAAGGATGAAATTATGGCATTTGCCAGTAAATGGATGAAACTGGAGACTATCATGCTAAGTGAGATAAGCCAATCCCAAAAAAACAAAGGTCAGATGTTCTCTCTAATATATGGATGCTACCCCATAACAAGGGATGGAAGGGAGAGAAAGTATAGAAGTTTATTAGATTAGACAAAGGGGAATGAAGGGAAGAGAGGGAGAATAGGAATAGGAACGACAGAAGGAATCAAACATAATTTCCTATGTTCATATGTGAAATCATAACCAGTGTAACTTCACATCATGTACAACCACAAGAATGGGGTCAAAATTATAATGGGTTGCACCACATGTATGTATAATATGTCAAAATACACTGTACTGTCATGTATATCTAAAAACAACAAATAAATAAATAATAAATATATATATAATGTCATATACATACACACATATAAATACATGTAATATACATATTATACTCACATTCACCTAAATACATATAAATATACTCACATGCACATAAATACATATATGTAATACTTTTTAAGTTCCATAAGATGATATTTTTATCTGAATTTTAATAGGTAAGGAAAAGGAGGCTGAAAGAGGTTCAACACATTTCCCAAAGTCACACGGCTAACCAGAATTCAAATCCAGACCCATCTTTTGGTCACATCTCTTTCCCACCACTGCACACAGCCTGGAAGTAGATAAGCCAATTTATTCATACCACCATGACAGTACTTATCACATAATTAAAATTCTATTGTGTGTATTTCTTCTCCACTTCTGTGAATGTCTCAATGAGAAGGCAACATTTTGTATAATTAATTAATGGCAAGTCTTAGTCACACAGATCAGGGTTTGTCTGCACTCTCAAGAAGACAGAAAGCACAGTTATTAGGGCACATGACAGCTTTAGGATTAACTCCAAGGAGGGGGAAGTGCACATGTGAATGACCATGTTTAAAGAGACCCAGTGGATTCAGGCTTGATCAGGATCCAGAGTAGGCAAGAGCCAATTGGAGATATACTGGGATGATTAGGTCATCTGTCTGAACTTCTAGGAAGGAATTGTGTAACACTGAAGAAAACTAAGGAGAAAAATGTTTTTTCAATTGAATCTCCAGTTATTCTTGAAAGTTAAAGAGATAATTGAACTCACAGAGCATACTGGACTGACTAGACTAGATTTGTGGTGAGAAAAAGTAAAAATAGTGGGAAAGTGGAAGCTTCAGGTCCTGCTGCATTTCTTTTTATGATCACCTTTGTAGATGAGCCTGAGGAATAGAATGGACAGGATGGTTACATGGAAAGATTAATTAATTTTTAGACCAGTATTCATCTAGTGCCTACAGTTGCCAAACACTGCTCTAGGAACCAGTGATACATCAGTTAACAATGCCAATGAGAAATGTCTGGGTTTATGATATCTACAATCTATTAGGTAGAGATAGATATATATGTAATATATATCTGAGACCCTTTCTCTGAATAAAATCCAAAATAGGGCTGGGGATGTGGCTCAGTGGCTGAGTGCCCCTGAGTTCAATCCCAGGTATCCAAAAAAAAAAAAATAGATGGAACTCATCAATTTCAGTGAAGTGCATCTCTGATTCATGTCCTGTAAAAACCTTTCCATTTTTTTAATGGAAAAAAAAAAGCCATTCAAGACCATTCAGTGACACGTTAGGGTGTACCATATGGTGCATCTGTTATGTTTTTTCAAATATAAGCACCAGAAACTAAGTCCAACTTATTGAGTAAAATAAACAAAAATCAATCAAAAAAATTGGAGGTCAAGAAATGAACATTCTCCTTTACAAAAACTTATCAGTTCTAGAGCTAGTTAGTGGCAAATTAAGGATTAAAATCCAGATTTCTACTTCCAAGAGCATGCTGTATTGTGACTACACTATTCACTTTCCTATGTGCTAGTTTTCTGCTCCAATCACATGATATATGTCACAAAATGCAATATGTGTCCTCTATTGACATTACTAAAGAGAATAAAGTTCCATTTCATTTGTATGGCAAATAGATAAAAATTACTGAAAGATTAATAAGTATCCTAAAATAATGGTGGTTAAATATAATATTTTAAATATTTGGTAGTGCTATATAGGGAAAAGATTCTCCAAATATGTAGCTTGCTTATAACCTGTATCTGCCTTCTCTGATATTTTGGTAGAAGTTGTATAACTAGAAACAATCATGAAAGTATTCTTTCATTTAATTCACCAGTAGACAATCTGGAATAAAGAAAAATAAGTAAAACTAACTCTCATTATGTGATCTGTGTATCTTGTACTCAACTGTTTTCTGGAGTGTTTTAGTTAAATTTCACTGCTACAAAAAAAAAACTGAGATATTCAGTTTATAAAGAGGAGAGGTTTATTTTGGTTCATACTTTTCAAGGTCTCAGTCCAGGATCAGTTGGCCCATAGCTTTTGGACTGGCAAAGCAGCACACCATGCCAAACAGCACAGGGTGGAGCAAAGCTGCTCAGCTCAGGCTGAGAAGCAAAAACAAAGAGCAATGTATCAGCAGTGCCCCCAATAACCTAACTTCCTCTCACTAGACCGCTTAAAGCTTCTAGCACTTTCCAGTAGTGCCATGGACTGGGGACCACCAAGTCGTTGGGGGACATTTACTAGCCAAACTAGAGCATGGAAAACTCAAAACTCTTAGCACCAAAAAAAGCAAATAACCCAATTGATAAATGAGCAAAAGAACAGACATGTCTCAAAAAAGGATTGCAAATGGCCAAAAAATACATGAAAAGATGTTCAATATTCCTAACAAATGCAAATCAAAACTACACCAAGATTTCATCTCACTTCAATCAAAATGGCAATGATTAAGAATACAAGTAACAATAAATGTTGACAAGGATATGGGGGAAAAGGTACACTCATACATTGTTGGTGGGACTGAAAATTAGTACAACCATTCTGGAAAACAGTATGAAGATTCCTCAAAAGAGTGCAATAACCAGATGAATCAGCTATCTCACTCCTTGGTATATATCCAAACATCTAAAATCAGCATACTGTAGCGATACAGCCACATCCATGTTTATAGCAACGCGATTTACAATAACCAAACTATGAAACCAGACCAGATGCCTGTCAACAGACAGATGGATAAAGAAAATGTGGTATATATACACAATGGAGCTTTGCTCAGCCATAAAGAAGAATGAAATAATGTCCTTGTTAGTAAATGGATGGAACTGGAGAACATCAAGCTAAGTAAAGCCAGACTAAGAAAGGTTAAATGTTTTCTCTCATATGCAAGAGTAGGCCAAAATAAGAGGAAATACAGGAGAAACAGTGGAGTAGATATAGGGGATTGAGGGGGACAGAAGAGGGAAAGGAAAAGACAGAAATAGTGGGAAAAAACTGACTAAACTGTCCTATGTACATATATGAATATATCACAGTGAATTTCCCCTTTATGTATATCCATCATGCACTGATTTTTTTAATAAATAAATAAATAGAAGAAATACCATTAGAGTAGAGGATAAGGAACAGCAGCAGGGAGGAAGGGAAGGAAAGGGAAAGTCCTGGGGACTCTCTTGGAGTAAATTATATTCCCTGCTTATATAATTATGTCAAAATGAGCTCCAATATTATGTATAACTGTAATGTATTAATTAAAAATGCTCTGTGTGACTCTGCTAGTCAAATACTACTTCCTTCCTATCCCCTGTCAAATTGCAAACACACATGAACACATTGCATGAGATCAACTTTCTTTTAATTTCTAGTTTACATTTCTATTCAAAAGGTTTGGTGGTTATATTGTTTTCTTACATTGGAAATCTCTATCACCACACTAATGCAGAGATGTTAAAGAAAATTAGGTTCAGAACCTGTTGACACCAGATTACTGAGTGAATAAAGTATATTTGGAATGAACATGACTTTCCCTGTGGCAGGGATAATGCATGAGATCCCAGTTGGCTTGTTCCTGAGACAAGAACGTCCTTATGTAGCCTTTTTTTCCCCAGATTTAAGCAATCCCTCTCTTTATGTTTATCCTGCTGATAAAATGGTCTTTGTTTAAAGTATAGCTTATTAAGATTTTTTTTAGATATTAGTTTTCATCTAATAATTATATTGTAAAAAGAGAACTCTTTTTATTTCCTTGGCTAATGTGTGCATAATATGCTTATAAAATGTTTCACTCAGGATTCTAAATTAAGCTGATAACAGAGATAAACTTAATTTTACAGTTATTTAGTTTCTTAGATAACTCAGCAGAGACCAGAAACCTTTGTATGAGCTTCTGAAAATTGCTGTAGGTATATCCCTTAATCCCAAATGGGTAAGTCAAATGCATTATAGTTGTCTATCACATTGTCATTGAATTCAATTCCTTGAGATTATGACATATCTCATGATTTTTATAGACATAAATATTTGAACTTTATTAAACACACACACACACACACACACACATACACACACACCTGTCATCCTTGTGGGATCAGGCCCTCAGGTCACTTGGCACTATTGCTGCATATAAATACCAAGTTTCCTAGAAAGAGTTGATAGCTAAAATACTGTGCTCTCTAGATCAAGTTTGAATTTAAAATAATCATTCAATATTTTTAAGTTTTCTTATTCTCAAAAGACTTATTCACAATGAAATAAATATCACTGTTCTCTAGAGAAATATTCAGTAACACAGGAAATTCATGAAAACTCCCACCTGAGACTTTGCTTAGCATTTGTGTGGTTCCTTAGGAATAATTCAGATCTTAGCTAACACTCATGGACATATTAAAAACCTAATGGCGATGTTCACTTCTAAAGAGTCTTTCATCAGTTAAGTTGTGATGGTACCAACAGAATATTGCATAGATGATATTGTGATTGGTTATATTTTTAAAAGATGGAGTACTCTTTTTAAAGATGGCCTTGCACAGGCCCATCATTTTGTTCATTTAATAAGTTGAATTACATTTAATGTGTTATATAATTTCACATTAGAAACTTGACCTTCATGTAGCAAAATATAAAATTTTAAAATTCAAAATATATTGTGAATATGCTCACTATAGTTCCGTCAAAAGAATTTTTTGAACTCACAGGACAGAGAGACATACAGCAGTCCCTAAAACTGACTGAATCCTTTATTTATTCTTTTAGAAGGAAAGACCAAGACACCTATATATCACAGAACTTAGCCAAGATAGTACAAAAAATACCAATGGTTACTCCATATCTCGTCATCTCTATTTTTTTCTACTACCCCAAAACATCTCTGTATAATTATCTCTGTAAGCTAAAGCAAGAAAAGAGAAGCTAATTCAAGTTGTTTCCATTGTTTTTACCCTCCTGGTTTATCTACTTAAATTTAACAATTAGACATTTTAGATATATTACAGCTCAAATAGTATTGCCCAAAAATATTTTAGAAAAAGGTATTTGATCTTGTTCAATATTGAGGAAAGAAATAAAGAGATAAAGGTTCTAAAATGGAGAAAGGGATGTTTGGCCTGAGCAGGTTATCAGGCACCTGTGTCTGCCTTTCCCTAGGCACAAGTCTATTAGCTTCTCATTCTGAGTAGAACGTTCGCCAGATGTCAAGGAAAGTGGAAAATTGGCATAGAAAAGTGCTACTTCTCCCTGCCTCTCTCTAATCAGCAAACTAATTCCATGAGCAGAGGATGATCAGATGGAAACTTGACTCTCCCCTGGGATAGTGCTAGTCCCCACATGAGGCCGTAAATGAGGATTGTTCCATGAAATAATCTTACAATGCAAGGCTGGCTTTCTACAAATTATTAAGTGGATTAGACAAAGGGGAATGAAGGGAATGGAGGTATATAGGAAAAGGATAGACAGTGGAATAAATCTGAAATGATTTTTGTATATACATATATGAATACACCTCAATGAATCCCACCATCATGTACCTCCACTAGAATGGGGTCCTAATTTAGAATAAGATATATTCCGTGCTTGTATGATTATATCTAAAATGGATTCTATTGTAATGTATAACTAAAAAGAACCAATTAAAATTTAAAAAATTAAAAGTGATCTAAAAGCAGCTTTAAATGAGACTTTAAATGTTTGTTTCTTATCCTTTGGCCTTTTTAAAATTTTCCTCTTTCTTGCTATATTTATTTCTTCATGCCCAATGTGAACAGAATCATTTCATATATAAAAATAAGATAATTTCTAAAGTTTTATGGGTTTTCTTCTCATTTCTAAATGATGTTGGAAACACATATAGTTTAAAATTGTTTTAATTTAAAAAAATATAGAATGCTAACCAGGAGAAATGAGCAAACTACTCACCCCATGATTTATCTTAGCATCTTGTCATTTGGGATCCTATTCATCTTTTTAGTCACTCTTTCATTTCTATGAGAATTATAGGTATTTGCTGTAATGAATCAAACACAGAAAGTACGATAGCAAAAACTATTATCACCCCAAAACAACCACTGAAAAATTATCATCATTAACATTAGGTGATGTCATTCTAATTTTTTGAAATAAATAGAGATATAAAAGCAAAATGTGTAAGGGAAACTAGTAAGTAAGTTGATAAGTAGATAAGGGACAGATACTAGAAGTATTTTTATTAAAATGATACCAGAATAAAGACTTTTTAAAACTGAAAACATTAGCTTTCCACTTATTTCTACTTAATTAAAAAGGATAAAACTAAAAATTTTGAATATCAAATGATACTTTCCTACAAGAAATATCATGTCCTAAAGAATTTCAACAAGGTACTAAGGGTTTGGACCAATTTAAATTATATATTTCCACTTTTACCAAACCTTTGCTTTGAAGGACAAGGATTTTTTTTTTCATTCTCACATCTTTTTGTCTTCCTGGCCTCAAACATCTCAATTGCTTGTGCTAGTTATACTATCATGATATCTCACATTTTTATTGAATCTACACTCTATTGTATCCTATATTGAGTCTACACTTTTGATAAACACAATTATTTCAGGTAAAATCTTGTTTTAAAAAAGAAGAAAAAAAAAAGAAAACAAACAAGAGTTTTCAATGCATTGATTCTACTCTCCAGAAACTTAGGCAGGGCTCAGTCTGGTTTCATTTTCCCACTGTCATTAGAATATAATGGCTCATATCTTTTTTATAGACATTTTCTAAGAATAAAATGAAATAAGACATGCTACCTTTCAGAGTTTAAATGCTCAGCAATGATTATAATAGTAGTCATCAATATTTATTGACCACTTCCTATAAACACTGATGACTATTGTTATTTTAACCATTAAAAAAATCCTTCTAGCCTTAGAATCACAGAACATTAAAACTACAAGAAACATTTACACTTACTCCAAAAATTTTTAATGCATTATGATAGTTTATTATTTCTTGGGAAATAAACAGTAAGATACTATCCAAAAATCAGAATCTTTTCAGTTTTACTTCTTTCTTAAGATGCTTAAGATTTTACTATAGTAAAAATAAACAACACTATGCAGTTATATGCCATTTAACAACAGGGATATGTTCTGAAAGAGAGGTCATTAGTTGATTTTATAATTGTGTGAACATCATGAAGTGTACAAACTATGATAGTGTCAGTCAGTCTTGATTGCATCAAGAAACATGGATTACACAGTTCCTGTCATAATATGACATACTGTTTTACAATAACCTTTTTATTTTTATAAGTAAATGGTATATACCCTAAAATAATAATTAGAAGTATAATACATCAACCAGTAATAATCCTTTTTATCATTATCAAGTATTATGTATGGTACATGGTTGAATGCAATATACATTATGCCCCTGGCAGCGCAGGAGGTGTTTACACCAGCATCATCACAGACACATGGGTGATGCCATTCTATGATGTCAGGATAACTATGATATCACTAAGTAATAGGAATTTTTCAGCCTCATTAATGTTGTGGAACCACAGTCATATATGTGACCCATCCTTGAGTGAAAAGTCCTTATACAATATATGGCTTGTTTAGAATGTTTTTTTTTTTTTTTCTAAATAAAATGGTAAATTCAGGTGCTGAATTTACCATTTTATTTAGGATTTGGGATCTCTTCATTGTCCTTGCTATTGTTGGTGGAAGAAGGGATTTTGAATGAGGTAAAGACAAGGTGATGCAGACAAGTTGACTCTCACTTTGTGGCTTAAAAATAGAAGCAAAAAAAATTAAAAAAAAAACAGAAACAAAAACAAACACAAACTATTTTCCTGATATGCCATAATTTGATAAACTAAATATATTGTGATTTTGTTTGTTTTTATCCTTAGTTTCAGAACTATCTAAAGAAGTTTAAAAATCTGAGATATTTTCACCTGTGTTTTTGCTTTCAGTTTCTGAATTTTATTTGATGCTATGTCAAACATCAAAAAAAAAAAAACATGTAAAATGTGTATTCCTTAGGGGGTTATGCGGAATCTGATTTTTTTCTAACAAAAATTAACTTTTCTGTATTTTCAGAAATATTTAATAGGTCTGTGCTGCCCCCATCCAGCACATGCATCTGAACCAAAGTCCCTCGTGTGGATTTGGGGTGACACAAAATACTACATAGACACGGAACACCTTTTTAATAAGCTTCAGGGCTGCTTCCCCCTGCTCCCGGCCTCAGGCTCCCACAAGGGGAGCAAGAGAAAGTCATGAGAGAGAGGGAGCGAGCACACATTCTGGAGTTGGCTTTTATTGGGGATGCTTTTTTTTAGAACATTCTATCTGAAAAAGGGCAAAGGGGTAGGATTACAAAGGAACAGGTGAGTGTAACTCAACCCCACCGGTAATCCCTACTCCTGGGGCCACATCTCATTATCCCAGTGGAGGTAAAGCCCAGGTTATTGTAGGGCGCAACAATTGTTCAGTATCTCTTGCTCAGGACTTAAGGGCCTGTATTTCCACAGAGGCTCCCAACAGCCTGTCAGTCCCTTCACACAAATATTTTTAAAAGAAACACAGAAGAACTGGGGGAAAACACACACACACACACAAACAGGTTTTCAGCAGCTGAGCTCCCCCTGGCCTCCCTCAGTGAGGTGAACGTCCCTGCATGACATGACACCTTCTGTAGCCAGCTTTCTCCCCAGAGGCCTGTATGCTTAGGCTGCAATTTGTGTCCTTCAACAACCTCAGGGCCCAAGTGGGCACTTATTCTGTGAGACTTCATGCACAGACCTGACTCAGCAGCCTGCCAGGCATGCCTCGTTCCTCTCTTCTGAATTCAATTTTTACTTTCAAGTGTTTCCACATTTTGATTTGTGTGGTCAAAAGGAAAAAGAAATGATATTTGGGAAATGTCAAATAAGAAGTGTTGATTCCAAAAGCTTCCTTAGACATATATAGGACCCTGACAATTATATTTAGATGGATTTATACTAATGAAGTCAAGGTCACAAGCTCAATTCCCTAATAGACCAATTAGTTTTTCTTTTCCTTTTTTCCTCATCCAGAAGTTGTATGCACTCGTTCACTCAACCATTTATTAAGTGCTTAATACTGGACAACCTGAGGCCAAAATCTGAGGGGAAAAATTTTCCCAGATAAGGTGAGTGTTATGATTTAAACATGAGGTGTCTCCCAAGCTCCTATTAATGTAGGAATGATCAGAGTTGATGTGATTAGATTATGAGGTCTATAACCTAATCAGCCCAACTTAGTTTGAATGAACAGACAGGGGAGTGAGTAACTGTAGGCAGGTGGGGCATGGCTGGATTTGGTGGCTCACTGGGGACTTGCACTGGAAACTATCCTCTTCTCTGGGGCCCCTCTTCCTCTCCCTCTCCACTGCTTCCTGATCCCACCATGAGCTGAGCGATTTTCTTCCACCGAGCTCTTTGCTCCTGATGTGCTGCCTCATCTTGGGCCCAGAGCAATGGAATCAGTTATCTATGGACTGAGGTCTCTGAAACTGGAGCCCCAAATAAAGTTTTCTTCCTTTAAGTTGATCTTCTTGGGTATTTTAGTCATAGAACTATGAAAATTGACTAAACCAGCCAATCTTTGCACCCAAAGAGTATTGTATTGACCGTGCCCCTGATTCTATCAGGCTGAACTACATGAGCAAAATGAAAAGAATGGAAGAAAGAATGGTGAGAGAAGCAGAAATGCATTACCACTGCAGGAAAGTCACCATGGGGGATCATCTGGGAATTTCAATGAAAATTACTCCTCATTTTCACGTTTACTTCATAAGAGGATACCCAATCCATACTAATAGAAGACGTGAGTAGGGGATGTCAAGCATGATGATTACATTAAAGAAAGCTAGGAAACACAAAGAAGACGTAAAGCCAAAATTGGGTTCAGAATGCACAGATCTTGGAAAAATGACCTTAGTTACAACAGCTTCTTTAGACAAGTCTCTAGCATTTCAGAAGTGGGCTCCTGAGTAAAGGAAAACAAGAAAATGGACAGGGTCAGACAGATAGCTATAGATAAATATCAAAGAGCAGATTCTTTAATTCACACAGTGATATCGTTGCAAAGTCTCACAAGCAAAGACTGGTTAAGAGTCCTCTCTGGCTGCCATGAAAAAGATTTTTGTCAGTGGTTTGGAAGATCACACCATGTATTTAGCCCAGGTTTTTAAAATATAGAATTGTGTAAAGGGACAGTTAGAATGATGAGAGCTATTTTTATTTGATGTAGTTCAGGATCCCTCAGACATCCCATGGTAACAATGGGTTACGCAAAAATATTTGATGTTGATTTGGCAATTGATAAAACCCTGTAAAAATGGAATTCAGGTGGAACTTTAAGATGGAAAAATTGCAGATTATTTTGTTTGTTTTTGTTTTTTGTTTGTCTGTTTTGTTTTGTTTTAATTTTGTTTTTTCATATTTTGGTGCTATTGGTTGGTTGGTAAGTTCTTTCAGTTAAAAAAAAATGTTATTTCTGTCATCGCCATCTCACAAGTACTGGCCTCAAAAAATAAGAATAAGAAAGAAAGAAAAGAAAACCAATTCTGTGTAGAACTAATAAATACAGTCTCCTAACATTGACAGATTGTCAGAAAAATGGCAGATCAGCCTCCATCAAAATCTCCCCTGAATCTTCCCTCCTTGGTTAACAGTGACCCTAGCCTGTGGTCACACACACTGCTCTTAACACAACATGACACCACCTGTGAGCTGCTTTTCATGTGGGCTGTAGAGAACCAAGTGGCCACTGGTCTTGTTGATTTCTTAAGATGCTCAAAACATTGTCTTGAAAAGTCTGGTTAACTTTCATCAAAAGTTTCCCTTCCCTTCTCTTCTGTTTCAATTCCTTTATTCCTACAGACTGCCTTCCAACTCTCTTTACATATTTTTTTGTTTTCTTTTGCTTCTGCTACTGACCAGTATTCAGACTTTTTTTCAACAAAGAATTATCTGTCATCAAAACAAAATATGTTGTGACCAAAAAAATTATAATATGTCATTGGTATAATAATTTAGGTAAATTTTAAAGACTTGAAATAATTATTATTAATTCACTTAGAACATTTTTTTTAGTTACCTTCAAATCCATGATTAAAATCTCCAAAGGAAAATTTAATCTTTTTAAAAAGTCAAAATACTTAGAGAAGCAACCCATGAAATTTAAAAGAAAAATATATTTATGACATATAATGAAATTTTTTACATAAAGGATGTACTGATTACGTGAATTTATAGAAGGCTAAAAACCATGTGTTAGACAGTTGATGCTGTGTGAAAAACTTGTAATTTTTAGTATTTAGAACTAATATTTTCTATTAGAAGTCTTTCTGTATGATTTCACAACTTCGATACTTTAAAAATCACATACTGATAAGTAACCAGGTCTTTTCAAAACTTAATTTATAAGATAAAAATATTTTAAAAGCCTTTGAGCTATTTTTGACAGCAATGTTTTTTTCCATGACAGCCAGAGATGGCTCTTAATCAGAATCGTAACAACTTAGTTGTGAGACTCTAAAATGAAAGGTTTTTTTTTTTCCTGTCACAACTTTTATTTTAGGGAATATGTAAAATATTCTGTATTGGTCAATCATCTCTGGAAGGTCTAGAAAATAAACTATATTTTATCCATGATTTCTCCTATTTAAAAAAGTTACTAGTCAGGCACAGTAGCACACGTGTGTAATCCCAGAGACTTGAGAGGCTGGGGCAGGAGGATCACAAGTTTGAGGTAAGCCTCAGCAATTTAGCAAGGGCTTAAACAACTTAGGGTGAACCTGTCTCAAAATAAAAAAATAAATAAAAGGGCTGGAGCTGTGGCACAATAGTTAAGCCCCCCTGGGTTCAATCCCTGGGACCAAAAACAACAACAAAAATCTGTCTTGTTAATTCCAAAATCTAAAATGCTATGCTGTTCATAACCACATGTTGTCTTCTCAGCAGATATGAAAGTGGCTGTTACAACAAGACAGGTGGGCCAACAGTCTTGTATATACAGTAACATTCAGCATATTTACCTCCCATTCCAGAATGCATTGACAATATCTTCTGGCCTGCTTACTTGGGTGAAAAAAAAAAGATAAATAAATAAACAAAAACTAAAACAAGAAAATCTTGATTGTACATATACAATTTCCAAACAAGATATAGCAAGTAATGATTTAATAGATAACTAAAAGTATTGCCCAAGCTTCAGACTGCATAACATCTCACAGATGTTAACTTCCTAAATAGCCTTTGTTAAAGGTCTACACAACCTAGTTGCTAACAAACTAGTGAGGCTAAAGCCATCCTTGGAGGCCGACACATTTTATCGTTCTGGTCAAACTAGGGACAATGCACTAAGTGATGATTCCACTGAAAAGACACATGCTAATAGAGTAGAAAAGATGTATCTGAGAAGCTGATAAAAGGATGTAAATATTTTTTAAAGCATCCAAAAATTAAACAACAAAACAGTGAAAACTCACTGAAGTATAAAGCAATGGCTCCCAACAGTGGAGAGCCGAGAAATAGCAGCACCAGGAAAAAGATGAACTTGCCCAGAAATCATCATGAAATAATCTGAAATAATCATGAGAATCTCTCTTTCTCTTGCTGCCTCTCTCTCCCATTCATAAACAAAAGAAAAGAAAAATTTCAAAATGAGAGTTTTCATGTGACTACCATTCATCTCTATGCACATAAAACAACTCCTATTCATTTCAAAAATTTAAAAATTATGAGATGTTCTGTCTGCATAAATAATGCAATATGAGATTTATAAAAATGCACTAATGTCATAAACTTTTGACTTTTGAAACTTAATTTTGTCCTATGTTTTATTATGTGTTGGAAAATATTTATGAAATATTGGTAATTTTTCTGAGCATTTTCTTCCATTCTTCCCCTTTTTTGCTTTGTCATGTTCCAGCTATTTATTTTTGTTGTATTGTGTTGTTTTGGTTTTATTCTCATTTCCTCAAAAGAAATAAATGTTAGTTAAGAGGAAGCAGATAAGCTGATGAGATCTGAAACCAGGAGAGTCTAGAGTCTGTGCTGCCTGGGGAAAGAAGCATCCCCCTCCACCCCATCCCATGGGGAACACAGACATCCCTTGTGCATGGACAGACAGAGCTGCCTGCTGCATCCTCAGAAAGTACCCTGCACTGGTAGAGGGACAGGGAGGACCCAAGGAACTCCCATGCTCACCAGAATGGCATACCCATGGCAGAAAGGGCTACTAGACCCAAAGTAATGTTAACAACAAACACAAAATTAACTTATGCTTCTTTTATGCCTAACTTTTGTAGATAAAGATTTGTATCCAGTTAATTTTCAAAATACCAATCACTTTAACATGTCATCATGCATCCATATGGCGTCAGGGTTTAGCAGAACAGGAACATAGCATTTTGGCTGCTCAATTTCACATCCCAACTCCACTACTGACTAGTCAAACAAATCACTTCTCAGCTCTGTGCCTCAGTTTCTTAATATGGTAAAAATAGCACCTATCTTCCAAGGTTATCATAGGATTAAGTCAGTCAAAATATGTGCTATAACACAGGCATATGGGGGCTTAATAATGAAACAAAAATAAAATACAAAAATAGGTAGCATTACAAAAAAAGAAAATGAGCCACTGTGCTCAAGGATGCAACAAATACTAACTAACACCTGTAGAGCAGGGGAGGGGAGCGCATGAATTGAACTCCATCACCATGCCAGTCCAAACTAATTTTTTTTAATCTGTATCAACTATTGTCATGATAATTTTACCACATTGAAAAAGGAGTTCACATTGAGCAGAAACAATTTAGAAAAGTGTTTCTTTTTAGTATCTGTGTTTTGGAATAAGTTATTATGTAATCATAGAAATTTGAGAAAATAAAAACTGCTGAGAGGCTGGGGTTGTGGCTCAGTGGTAAAGTGCTTGCCTAGCATGTGTGAGACACTGAGTTCCATCCTCAGCACCACATAAAAACAAATAAATAAAGGCATGTATCCATCAACAACTAAAAAATATAAATAATTTTTTTAAAAAGTGCTAAGAAGGAAAACATTCAAACAATACTACTTATGAATAGCCACTGTTAGCAATGTGGTGCCCTTTAATATATACACTTTTGAAAACTGTGATCCTATTGAAAATATATCACCATACCCATTATGTATTCAGTCATGCATCACACAAAAATGTCTCAATGACAGACTGCATATAGTGATGGTGTGATAAAATAATATCATCCAGTGATATCAGAGCCTCCTGATTTGTATAAGTGTACACTGTAATGCTGTCAACAATGACAGTCCCCAAGAACATATTTCTCACAACATGGCTTTGTCCACTAAACCATACATGGCTACATACATACATGCATATGATACAGCTGTTTACCAGTATTTTCCAGTTAACAATAGTTCATAGAATTATTTTTCTATTTTACATATCCATTTTGCCTCATTTTTAATTCAAACAGTGTGAATTTTTTTATCTCACTATGAGTAAATAATGTCAAATTACTTTTCAGACTTTGTCATTTGCAGTCAATGGATAAATAGTTCTTATCTAGAAACATATTTTTAACATTTTTTTTTCATTCTCTGGAATACTACTCTGTGTTTTTCTCCTTCTATTCAACTTATTTTGTTAGATACTTTAAAAAAAATGTTGCGGAACTCCAATCAATGACTTGCCTGATACTACTTTGTAACATTGGTAATACAGTTCAAGTCTGACCTCTTCTGGCTGTTCACTTAGTTGCACAAGTGTCACCAGGTAGAAATTCTAATTTCAGTTTACAAAATAAGAATGGGATCTCATGCTCCCAAGTAAGGCAAAAATAATTAGTGATCTCATTTGTAGTAATTTCAGATTCTATTTTATTATTTTCTTATAAATCTTTATCATTTCACAGTTTTTGACCACTGAAATGAAATGAGTCTCTTAAACAGAAGTTTTAAGGAACAGATGTAAACCTCAATATTATTTAACTCTTTTAAAAACTATCATATGTTAATATTTTAAACTGAATTCAAATATTAATACATTTACAATTTTATTTTGTAAATTAATATGACAGGTTTACCAAATTGATTTTTATAAATTATGTAAAGTGTACAATGTGATATTTTGGTATACATAAGAATGATTACTACAGAAATGCTAATTGACATAGTCATCTCTTCACATAGTTACCATCTACTGTGGATTGTGAAAACACCTAAGATCTACTCCCTTAGCAGTTTCAAGCACACAACAAAACACAGCTGATTGTGGGCCCCATTCTATACATCAGATTCCAAGAATGTATTCATTTTACATACAGGAATTTTAGTACACCTTGGCCAACATCTCCGCATTCCCCTACTCCTTCATATACACACCCACAGCCATCCTTCTACTCTCTGCTTCTAGGAATTTGACTTTTATAGATCTCAAGTATGAGTGAGGTCATCGGTATTTTTCTTTCTGTGCCTGGCTTATTTCACAAGGCATAACATCCTCCAAGTTCATCCACATTGCTGCTAATGGCGAATTTCTTTCTTTTTTAAGGCATAATAATATTCCACTGTATACATAGATTCTATAATTTCTTTACCATTCATCCATCAATAGAAATTTAGTTTGTTTTCCTCTCTAGGCTATTATGAATAATGTTACAATGGACATTGGAATGCAGATATCTCTTTGACACACTGACTGTGGTGAGCCGTTCTAATTAGACCGTGGCCGCCATTGGAAGATGGCGCCGGCTTCCACTGTGGCCTGTGATAAACAACTCCTAATATGGAGAATTGGCACGCAATCCCTTACCACCCTATGAGAAAGGTCCACGTGGCAGCTTAAGATTGGTATGCTGGAGGCTTTATTAGGCTGTGCTTGGGCGCTCGGCGACGGGTCACTAGAAGATGATACATGAATCAAGGCCTGAATAAACTGCTGAAAGAAGAATCCTGTGTCGTGTTTTCCCTTGCCGGCGAGGGGTCGAGACAACTGACCAAACTGATTATTTCTAAAACATTACCTTATAGTTGGAGAAATAATGCCTCACCAAGCATACACAATTATTTTCCATTCATAAATATTTACCACCAGTTTTTATATGCTATGATCAGCTTACTGAAATTGTAATCATAATAACCATAAGTCAATATTTTGGGTTTTGCATTTATCATTATCTACTTAAGATATTTTCATTTTTTCCCATTATCTTTATTTTTCACGAATATTATGAATATATACTGACTTAATTGATCATTCCCTTTTAAAAATGTTTATTTTTCCCAATGTTACTTGACTCAAAATTTTACTGAATTTATTTTCATGTATAGAAACTTTTATTTGAAAATGAGACATAACTACATATCAGGGATTAAAGGCAATATCTGAAATGAATGTTCTTTTTGGCATTCAAAACTAATATCAACTATATTCAAATTATGAAGCAAAGCTTTGGATGATGTATATTTATGCTGTGAAGCCAAAGGTTTCCAAGAGACAACAATTCAATGGGTATTCACACGTGTGCAGCACTGATTTAAGAAGAAACAAGACACAATTTTCTTGCATTAGAAAACATCATTTGTTGGTACGGATGAAATGTAGAAAAACACTTCTGATGCAAGGCAGAAATGGAATTGCAATGACAAAGTTCAAAAAAAATAGCTTTCAGGAAGAATTTTCATTTACCAACAGAAATTAAACTTTTAAAAAGAGTATGAATTCTGATATCTCATTCACTTTTTCCATGTCTACAGATTAATAAATTTATAAATTTAATGTTAAAAATGTTTCACAATTGGATCATTAGTGTAAGAAATTTCTAAGGTGGCATTGTTACACAATTGGGATTTACTGCATAAATTTTTACTAGTTTAAAAAAAAAAACAATCACACCACAATGCAGTGAAAAGAATATTGATAAATCTAAGCTCTGGAGATCTAGCTATTTTCCCAGCTTCACAGCTGCTTTGTAAAATCAGATCTGAGAAAAATTCAACCCATTCATTGCACATCTCTGCCTTAGTTCATGATATATCAAGAAAGACCACACATGTGTACACGCACGTGTGCGCACACACACATACACACCATGTAATTTTCAAGTATTTTTAAGTAACAGGAGGAATTTTATGAAGAAGATCAACATAGAAATCAGCTAAAATTGCAGCTACTATGTTAAAAGATGTGGACAGGAGCCTAAGAAGCCCAGATTAGCCCAATCTCTGCCTCTTCTCTTGATTCATCTCCCCTATAAGAACAGTCATGCAGGAACCAAGCTGACACAACTAGGCCGTGGTTTTTTAGAGGTTGTCTTGGTGCTCACGTATTGGCGGTGCCTCGCCCTACTGGACCTAAACAAGGCCACTTTGCAACCCTGTGTGACAAGACAAATCCACATCATAATTTCATCTGAGAAGAAAGCAAGGTCACTGGGAAAAAACAATGGAACATCCAACATCTTCCCTCTCCAGGCTAGATGAGTGAACAGAGTTTTTCAATTCTCTCTAGTGACATAGAATACAGTAATGTACTTAATCTACTGCTTCTTTCCCCATTACAGCATTAAGCTGGACACCTGATCCACGGCTGGGGCAGCTGAGATTAATTAAAACACCTAATCCAGGGCTAGGGTTGCTGCGATTAAGATACCTAATCCAGGGCTGGAGTAGGCCAGTAGTAGAGCACTTGCCTACCAAATGTGAGGCCCTGTGTCTGAACCCAGAACAACAAGGAAGAAAAAAAAGGGGGGGGGGCTTGGTCTGTGTTTTTCTTTTATTGTGATGCTCTTGTTTAGCTTTGGTATTAGGGCAATGTTGGCCGCACAGAAAGGCTTGGCAAACACTCTACCCTCTTCTATCTTTTGTTAGCACTTTGTTTCTCAAATATTTGACATTCTTGCACTTGTTTCCTAGGATAAATATTTTATCATTTTTATTTTTATTTCTTCCTGTGTAATTTGTTCCCTATCCCTACCCTCACCTCCCCCCTTGCAATCAGAGGAGGATTTAAAGTTTTTCTTTTCCTCGTTGATTTTGAGTAATTTTGTCCTGTGACCCCTTTGCTCTCATCTCTGTTCAGTCTCCTTCTTGCTAACTGTCCTCTTGACAGCACTGTCTTATTTGCTGTTTTCAGAATATCCCACATACACTGCAGCCTCAGAACCTTCTTTCTCTCTACCTGGATCCGTCTTTGTACAGCTCTTCACCTCCTTTGAATCTTCACTTGAGCATCCTCAGCTCATTGATTCCTTCTGTGGTTACCTTATTTAAAGCCACAGTCCTCCTGGTGCTTCCTAACAGCACTTCTTATTATGCAACATGATTTTCCAGAAGGCTTGTCACTTTCTGCCTCTCCATATGCATTGTTATGTTTACATCTCCCCAGCTGGATGCGGGTTATAGAGGGCAGTAAACCTTGTCTATTTTGTTCACTGCTGTATGCCCAGTTCCAAAAATGATATCTAGAACTGTATGCAGAATACTGTATTGGCAGAAAATATTGTTGAAAAAATTAATTACTGAATAAATTAAAATTGAAGACTAAATTGAAATTCTACTTTGAAAAGGATATTTTAAATAATGTTCTCTTGGGTTGGGATCTACATTATCTTAGGACATCTTTAAGTCTTTTTCTTCCAGGAAGTGAATAAGCCCTTAAAAAATATTTGCTAAATTATTAAATGATAAATTCTACATTGTGTGCTAAAAGAAGGGGCACATATTGACATGATGCTCCAGTTTATAAATATAATGGAATGCAAACCTAATTGCAATTTAATTTGTAGAGCATCTGCCATTAACAATTTTGTGTTTGTCATTAATAATCTTTACTGACATGTTCTTTTGCTACTAAATGTTTATTTTGGAAAATATTAAAACTGGTATGTATAATTTTAAAAGTATTTACATAAGGGTCAGAAAATTTAAATTTAAGTTCACTTTCTAGACTTTATGACCATAGGAAAATTTCTTTAACTTTCCAAATCTCCATTTTCTTATCTTTAAAATAAAGAAGTAATTTTAATTCCCCAAGTCCTTCCTAGAACTGACATTCTGAGAATCTATTGCAATAAATCACCTGTCCAAACTCAGTGTTGTAAAGATAGTGTTTTCTCCTAGACAAGATTAATATCATAATAACAAATGTCCATAATGATGACGTCAAGACATTCTGAGGTTCCAAGATTGCTTCCTGAATCATCCAAAATCTAATGTTAGTTTCTAGTCTGTCCTTACCAAGGAATTTTTTTAAATGCTCCCATACATAAGAATTTGTAAGACACAGACAGAAGTCTTTTTTCCTGGTCCCAGAGTTGTGCATTTGCTGATTCTATTATTAGCCCATGTTGGCCTTTTGAAGAATAAATCTCTACTCAGGCTTTTTTTGCAATGACATAACATACTGTCCTAACCATAGTATCTCTAAAACTCCAGTAATCTATAAGTCTTGAATTTTCTATGTAGATCTACAAAAATATGTATTTGGGAGATGTTCTTGTTATCTGAAATACTGTCTGTCACCTCATGAATGCCTTTGCTGTATTGTGCACTGTCACTGTCTCCAAATGTTTGCTGCTCCATTGACACTCTTGCTGTGGGAGATCTAGGCTACAAAAACAGTTTTCCAGATAAGTATCAACAGAAAAGACCCCTCACATACTACAAACCCCATAACAAGCTTCCAGTTATACATACATGCATATAGACATAGGATTGCCAACATTGTATTTTGCCATGAACAATTTTTTAAAAGCAACTACCCTTCTTATCCTCATTTCATAAATAAGAGAATTTTTCAAAAATAATAATATTAGAATAAAAGGCAAGAATTTTATATTTAATAAATACTCATTTATAAATAGCTCACTATAATGACATTACCTCTCTCTCTCTCTCTCTCTCTCTCTCTCTCTCTCTTTCAGGAAATGACTAAGTGATAGCTTAGTCACAGCATACCCACAGTTGTCTGAAGGTCTGTGCTCTATAGCACTTCCTGTTGTCTCCTAACCAAATAGCCCAGAGATGTATTAATCATTTGATGCTCGTCATATCTGTGTGACAATTAAATTTCCCACAGATTTAGGGGGGGAGGGAATCACCAAAATGAAAAAAATTCAAAGGCCACCTGAGAACTCAGGATGTGTGGGGAATGCATGTCTCTGCAACAAGATATAGGTAACATTCTGTCATTCTGTGAGTCTCTCCCCAGAGATCTGATTTGGTTGATGGCAACAGTACCAAGTCCAAAAAACGTATGCCAATGTGAGCAATGACCATTGTGCTATATGATTTACAAATAACAGAAATGTATTTCTCACATCTCTGGAAGCTGAGCACTCCAAGGTCAAGGTGCTGGTAGGTTTGGTGTATGACAAGGCTGCTCTCTTCTTCCAAGGTGGCATCTTGTTGCTGCATCATCTGGAGGACACAGACACGGTGTCCTCATGTGCCCAAAGGGACAGGAAGAAGGTGGCCCACTCCCTCAAGCCCCCTTACAAAGTCCTTTTGACCTTTCAGAAGCATAAGTGTCTTCTCTCCCAATATTATTTAATGGACATTATTCCTTAATGATTCTGTTTCTTTCTATTCAACTATAAGTATATGAGAAGCTCAGGATACCTCTTCCATTTTTATTCCCCTTTAATACCAAATGGATTACTAAGCAATATTCTACACTCAGTAAAAAATTATGGAATAAATATTATTATTATTATTTAAGAATTATTATTACTAAATTATTAAATTATTATTAAATAAGAATATATTGAGGCAAGAAAACTGAAGTAGAAAATGGACCCTTTGGCTTTAATGCCAGCTTTCTTTTATTATTTGGTCAATTTTGCAAAACTATTTGACCAAAGCCTATTGTCATTATCCATAAATGAAGTAGATTTTTTATATGCTATGCCTATTTCATATTAATTTATGCAAGCACAATGGAATATTACTCAGCCATAAAGAAGAATGAAATTAGGGCATTTGCCTGTAAATGGATGGAACTGAAGAATATCATGCTAAGTAAAATAAGCCAATCCCAAAAAACCAAAAGCTGAATGTTCTTTCCGATTTGTGGATGCTAACCCGAGGGAGGAAGGGCGGTGAATAATAGAAGTTCATTGAATTAGACAAAGAGAAATGAAGGGAAGGGAGGGGTGGGTAATAAGAAAGACAGTAGAATTAATTGGTCATAACTTTCCTCAGCTTGTATTTGAATACACGGCCAGGGTAACTCCACATCATGTACAACCACGAGAATGGGAACCTAAATAGAATAAGTTATATTCTGTATATGTATATTCTGCCAAAATACATTCTACTGTCATGTATAACTAAAAATAAAAATTAAAAAATAAATTTAATTTTGCAAGCAAATGGAATAAATTGTTTTCAAAAGTGAAGAATACCCACCCCACTCCACCCCCCCCCCC
>NW_025999924.1:11606577-11660164 GCF_001458135.2 Marmota marmota marmota | reverse complement strand
CCCCCCCCCCCCCCCAAAAAAAAATCAGAAGAATCTGACAATGAAGTCTGAATTCTGTAAGGAACACTTTGGGAAGAAAAGTGTAGTTGGGTTTTATGTGTGATTACTCTTAGAATAAGGGACAGAAAAAATAAAAATATTGTTTCAACCAAGGGAAGGGTAGGAAGGCCAGAGGTCAAGAATGAATATGGCCTTGCAGAATAAGGGCCTAAATGACAGCCGTGGCCCCACCAGCTCTACCCCATCTTGTCTGCACTTCTTATGCAGCATGCATCAAGAACACAACACCCTGAAATGGACAAAAACTGTAAGAACCCAGATTTTGTCCTCATACTTCCTAGAACAAGATGTCCTGCCTTGCTTGAGTTCAGCAATCCTGGTTTCTCCAGGGTGGGGGCTTTCAGGGCCCCTCAGCTGTGGTGTGAAGTGGGGCACAAGCAGACCTGGCTCCTTCCATCCTGGGCAGCTTTCCTTAACTTTAAGAGACTGGCAATTCATGGATTTCAGGCTTTTGTTGATTTCCACTGCATGTATGTGAATAATAAGTTTGCTTTGCCTGATTTGTTGTGCAAGTGTTCTATTTCACACTAATATTACGGCAGTTTGGTTTATAGAAAACCTCCTGCAAGATCTGAGAATGTTACCAAAAATGAGCAAGTTGTTTAGCATGTTCCCCTGAGATTGGTAACTGGTGCATGGTGTTCCCCTCCCAGGGATTGATATCCGTGCAAGGTATGCTATTGCATAAACCAAGAGAAACCAACCTACAGACACTCATTCCTTTCAAATGAAATTGAAAACAAAGAAGTTTTTTTTTTTTTCTATTACTCCTTTGACAGGTTGGAAATATGGAATTGCCATCCTTTTTTAGTGAATGTTTGAGTCTATAAAATATCAGGAGGAACTAATTTAAAAAAATAAAATAAAAGCAACCATTGCCCGTCAAACCAATTCTATCACAACATCACAAAAGGGAAGGAATATAATGAGAAGATATCTGGTTATATCTAGTTCTGTTAAGATTTAGTTCAGAGAACGCTTTGACTTTCCAGCCAAGGAGTCAACTTTTCCATGACTACAACCAATTTTTACATTCCTTTTTAAATGGAAATTATTATTATGTCACAACATTCAGCATACACACAGAAATGCATTTAGTTGGTACAAAACCCCCAAAGAGCCTTAATTTTGGAAAGGATAGATTGATTCTCAGTCTTTAAGCTAGAGGTCTACTAGGCAGGTGTTTTTGTTGTTTTGTTATTGTTGTTGTTCTTTTGTTTTTTGCTTTTTGTTGTTGTTGTTTTGTTTCGTTTTCTGTTTTCTTGTGTGAAAAAAGCTATACTCCTAACCCTATACTTGATTCTTTCCATCCCTTTTTCTTCTCACTGTAAACCTGTGGTTAAAATAAACATGATATTCCTGGGAGAAATCTAAAATCCCCAAGAGGATTATTACCTAACAATAGGGACAAACAGGAAAACACATGAAGTTCATTTAGATAAGTTTCAAATCCCTGGCCATTCGACTCTAACAAACAAGTGTAAGCAATTTTAAAAATACCATGACATCAGTGTGCTTCCCGCTGGCACTTGAGCCACCTAACTTCAGGAAGGGAATGCCTAGGAGTTGTTACTGATGATTTAATAATCACATAACAGTTACTGTGACTTTTCTCAATAATCAACTAAAATATTTTCTTCTTTAATACTGCTCAATGTATAAACTTCTTGAACTTGAGACAAACTTTTATAAATTTTGAACTCATAAATATCATATAAGGAAGTACTCTTCTCGTTTTTACTTCTGAAAAGTGTATCACCAATCATAAAAGGAGGGGTAATCTCATCACATCACATTTCCTCAATATCTCAAATAAAAGGATTTTTTTACTGTTACTAGGTACATGGAGAAGGAACCTCATTCATTATTGAATATATTTTAGTGCAACTTTTCTACAAGACAGTTTAACATTTTTAAATGTCACCTAGAAATCCTACTGCTAGGATTTTACTCTAAAGAGACATAATTTTATCAGAATATACATACAAGGATTTCATTTCAACATTTTGCAGCTGCAAAAATAAAAATGAACAGCAACAACAAAACAGCAAATGCTAAAACTGCTGTTGTCAGCTGGAAGAATTCAAATCACATTTTTAACAATGATTATCTTTGAGAAGTGGAAAAAGAGCAAATGGAGGAAGAAGATTTTCATTGTGCTTTGGTTTTAGTTTTATCACACACATTTAACAGATCTGCAAATTGTCATGATCTTTACAAACTATAACAAGTAACGAATTGTGTTTAGTTGGTGCAGAGAACTGATCACAGTTGCATATAAAAATGATGTTTGCTCTGTTTTTTAAAATACACTTTTATGTTTAATTCATACATCATTGTGTATATCAATAGGTTATAGTGTGGCAATTTAGTACATGTATATGATGTGTAATGATCAGATTAGAGTAACTGGCAAATCCATTGCCTCAGACATTTATCATTTCTTTGTGTTGGGAACATTCAAAATCCTCTTTACTGACTACTGAAATATTTAATCAACTGTTGTTAACCACAGTGACCCTACTGTGCTATACAAATCAGAAGTTTCCCTCCCTTTCAACTGTACCCCGCGCTCATTAACCAACTCTGAGGAAGGAGTTTTTTAATTTTTAATCCTATAGCTTTCCATGCTTCACTTCCTCTCCATGTATGTGCAAAACTTCATTATTGTTTTTAATTATTTTTAATTCCACAAGTATTATTTGCACAATGAGTGTTTGGACAATAGTTCCTACTTGTGCTATAATGTGCTTTTTGATGAGGGGCGGGGGGCGGGAATACCAGGGACTGAACTTAGGGGTACTTAACAACTGAGCCACATTTCCAGCCCAATTTTGTATTTTATTAGAGACGGGGTCTCACTGAGTTGCTTAGTGCCTCACTGTGGCAGAGGCTTGCTTTAAACTCGAGAGCCTCTTGTTTCAGCCTCCAGAGCGAGCTGCTGGGATTAAAGGCATGCGCCACCACACCCGGCTGTAATGTGCTTTTTTAAAAAGCATAATTTATAGATACATGTTATATTATACACACACAGTGAAAATGGGAAATGTGATTGCTTAAGGGATTTTATTATAGCAAAGAGTATGAGGATTTTCCAAGAAAGGAAGAAGGTATGCATCCTCTTTCAAAGTTGTTTAACTGCAGAACCTAAAGAAATATCCACAGACCAAATATTCCATACAAGAAATGTTACTAAAGCTTTGATTTTAACAATCAATAAAATCTCAATGGAATGGATCACTTGGTGGTGTTAATTATAGGGAGCATGATAAGATTTAATTGATTAAGCTATGAATCCTTTTATCTGGACGTATATTTTATAACAGCTAAATTTATAATTATGTAATTTAGAGCATGGATCAGCTTTTTTTGTAAAGGGCCAGATAGTAAATATTATCTGCTTCTTTATTCCAGCTACTCAACTCTATAGATATAGAGAGCAAGCAACCACAGACAATACATAAATAATTAGATGTAACTGCATTCCCATTAAATTTTATGTACAAAAAAAGACAGCAGTCTACATTTGGTCCATGGATCATTGATTGCAAATCCATAGTTAACATTATTTTTCATACGTAATGTTTAAACTAAGAAACTAAATGGGTCTATAAAGCTTTTAGTATGCTATGTTATTGGATCATACAATCTGTGATAGGCTATGCAACTCTGTTTAGCCAACGGTAATCCCATGGATTGTTGCCAGCTGAGAACGTCAGCCTACAACATTCTCAGGAATCGAGAAAAAAGTTCCTTCAGTCCTAAAGGGGAACACACACTTTACGCACTACACACTGACTCTCTTTCAACACATATATTTAGCATGAGCACTAACAAGAGCCTTTAGGGAATATCTCACATCCAAACCATAACAGGTGCTGAAAACTTATATTGTGTAAAAGATAGCCTTCTTACTACATGGTACTGGAAAAACTGATTATCCATACATAAAAGAATGAGACTAGGTCCTTATCTCTCACCCTACCAAAAAAAAAAAAATTAACTCAAAATGGAAAAAGACGTAGGGGTTAGACCAGAAACTATGCAACTTCTAGAAGAAAACATAAGATTAACACTCCAACACTCTATAAAGCTCAGGATAGAGTACCAAAAATTAATAAAAGGGACACCATTGAATTAAAAATCTTCTGCACAACTAAGGAAACAATGAAGAATGTAAAAAGAGAACTTATAGAATGGGAGAGAATCTTTGCCAGCTATTCTTCTTAATATATAGAATATGTACAAAATTTAAAAAAACAAAAAACTAAAACTTAATACCTCCCCCCAAAAAACTCAATTAGAGCTGAAGAGATAGTTCTCAAAAGAAGAAATTCAAATGGCCTACAAATATAAGGGGAAATTTTCAACATCATTAGTAATTAGGTAAATGCAAACCAAAACTTTATTGAAATTTTTGTCTCACTCCACGTAGAATGGCAGCCATCAAGAATACAAACACTAATATATGTTGGGGACGATGCAGAGAGAAAGGAACATTATTACACTGTTGGTGAGATCAGTACAACCACTGTGGAAATCAATATGGAGGTTCTTCAAAACACTGGGACTGGAACCATATATCCAGATATCCCACTCCTCAGTATTTCTGCTAAAGAATTAAAATCAGCATATGATAGCAGTACATGCATACCCATGTTTATAGTAGAATGAATCACAAAAGCCTAATTATGGAATCAGCCCAGGTACCCAACAATGGATGAATGGATGAATGGAAAACGATATATTCACAATGAAGTTTTATTCAGTCACAAAGAAAAGTGAAATTATGTTGTTTGCAGGAAAATGGATGGAACTTGAGACCATTATGTTAAGTAAAATAAACCAAACTCAGAAAGTCAAGGGTTGTATTTTTCTCTCATATATGGAAGCTTGAGAGAGAAAAAGAAAAGAAAGTTGTGGTGAGTGGATCTCATGAGACTCAAAGGGAGATCAGTAGAGTAGAGGAAAGGATCCAGGAGGAGGAAGGAGGGGAGGGAAAGCAGAAATGCTGGGGAGTGACAATGGGCCAATTCATTGTTACATGAGCCAATTCATATTGAAGTTTGACAGTTTTATTAAACAATACCTATTGTTTTATTATTCTGAATTGGCCATTTGAATTTTCTTCATATTAATATATGTGTATGTGTTGATATATAACAACAAATCCACCATTATATGTCATTATAAAGCACCAATAAATATATAATTTGTTTATATGCTGGGGATGAAGCCTAGGACCTCACACACACTAAGCAAACATTCTACCACTGAGCTACATTTGCTGTCCCATTTATCATTCTTCAACATAATCTCCATCTTTGCTTTAGAATTAGATCACCAATTAAAAATTCCAAATGCCATCAATTATTTTGTGAAGTTTCCTTATTACTTCTTAGTTGGAAAAATCTCTTCTTTCTTATGTTACCTAAGAAATTGTCCCTGACAAAAATCTTGAATTTTTTTCATTGGTAGCCTTGATACCTAAGAGACAGTTTGCCTAGATAAGAAAGCCTTTTTCCTATGTTCTTCCCTTGAGTGTCCTGACAATGTTATTTGTTGTCTTGATTTCTGTGTTACTTTTAAAAAGATTGGTGGCGCTCTAATTTCATGACATGTATTGATTGGTTGGTTGGTTGGTTAGTTTGCTGATTCATTTATTTAGGCCTGAGAGACCAGGTACTTCTTTTGCTTATCTTTGACGTTTGACAGTTTTAGTAAACAAAAACTAAGTGCTCGAGAATATTTTGTTTATTTAAAAATGTTTGTTAAAGATTCCACTTTCTGTGCATGGAAGAGGAAACTTTCATTCACCAAAATACTTACATTCTCATATTTTTTTCTTCTCATAAAGTGTTAATGGGGAATCAAAGCCTCTCTTACCTTGCATTTCATGGCCAGGACTATTGGCTTTGGGTGGCTTCAATACTCTTAGTGGAAGGATGACCTCTCTCCTCCCTTGACAGTGAGGAAAAGAGAAGCTTCGTTAATTGATTATGAGACAGATTTTGTGTTTTGTGCTCTGATTTTTCTCTTATCGCTCAGTTTCCTAAATTTCTACTTGCTCCTGTTTTCCTTCACTGCACAATTTCTAAAGTTTATCTCCATCTCTTCCTTTTTTATCCATTAATGCCAGAAGCAATACCTGTCTAAGACTGCATCATTTTAAGTCTCTTTTCAATGGCAGTGCATTAATATTCAAGGGCTTATTTTCAACATTTTAGTATTTAATATAGACTTCCTGGTGGCAATTTTACTTCAGTATTAAGCCCTTCATTTTCTCCTCCTGTATTCAAATGAGTTTTTCAACTAACTACCTCCCTATTCTCTGAAAAGTTGTGTGGGAGCTCAAAGAAATAGTTCCACTAAAAAATTATGTTAATTTTCTTAAAGGTAATTTGAAGTGGTAGTGTTCTCTGTTTTCTGTTTATACTGCAGGCATGACATTCACGTGAACTTCTTTGCTGTTTTTGTTGATCTGTACTGTTTTGAAGGATATATTGGAAAATTTGAATTTAGGTAGACACTGATGCTTGAACTATTCAGAATCAACATACATAACACAAAGAATGATAGTCGTATTTCATATGAATTTATGTACCTAAGAAAATAACTTTTCAAGATTTTATCCAAAATCCTTCACAATATGGGTCCTATTTATTTCTGCAGGTCCATCAACCCAATATTTAACTTGGATCCACTACTTCTGTAATCTCGCATTTTAATAATTCATGCCACAGTTTTTATTTTTTGCCTAACATATCTCATCTCTATATCTATGCTGGGCTCTTTTCCCCAAGGAAAAAATAAATAAACCTTCACTAACTTATTCACTAGTCAAAATTATTATTTGTCCTTTAAGTTTCTGACTTTCCCCCATAGTATTAATTAAATTCTTAAACCATGGTTATTTGGAGAGAACTGAATCAGGACTAATTTCCCACTGTTGAGATTCTGTACCATTTAGTGGGATGACTAGAAGCCACATATGAGCAAGAGAATATATTTTCTATTTCTAAAGATAATTACTATGGAAGGAACAAATTCAAGTAAATCAATCATCTATGATTCATTAAAATTGAACTCCCATTTCATATTTTGGTAGCATATGGCAACATTTTCCTTGGAAACATTGTAATTATCAAGTGTGGATTCCTGCAGTATTTCATAGTCTTCCAAAGAGACATTCTAAAGATATGAGGAATATTAAATTATTAAAGGCATCACTGTTTCTCACAGCATGAGTATTTTATATCCTTGATTAACCACTTCATGGACAAAATTAGAAGCTTGGATGCCAATTTCAAGTTTTAAAATAAAGATATGCCTTTTAGAAAAGAAGACACTTTGATATTTTCCAATTTATAACTGTAAGAGTTGACCTTAACCAACACTAGTGTTCATAAACTGGGGCATTATGAAATCAATTATCTAAACATCTACAATATCTACATTTATCTACCAATGAATTAAGTGAACATTTTGTAAAAGTGTAGCTCACTGACCTATGAAAATCTTCTGAAACAACTACTACATTTTAGTACCTAACCCCACTTAAATTGTTATGGGACTAGTCTGGTTAAACTAAATTTACACCCCCTTACAGAACCAACATAATAATTTAACTGTATTGTTGATAGGGTCACATTTCCTTTACTGAAGAACATCCTAAAATAATTTTGTTCAACTCTGATTCATACCACAATAAAGTATAAAAATATTGAAATATTATTCTTCCTAGGCTATTTATATGCAGATAGCTCATCATTCATTTTTCTGCCCCATAGAAAATAGACTTTGAAGTCCTTTCTGTGCCACGACTCTCAAAGTGGTGCTTTCCTAAATGAGTGATTTCACCGTAGGAAGTAAAAGAAAAGATGAAAAAAAAACATACACTGGAGAAACAAACGCCTTCTTAACAGATGGTGCTGGGAAAAAATTGCATATCCATATGGAGAAGAAAGAAACCAGATCTCTATCTTTCACAAAAGTCAACTCAAAATGGATCAAAGACCTAGGAATTAGACCAGAAACATTAAAACTTCTAGAAGAAAATGTAGGCTCCATACTCCATATATTTGTGCAAGCACTGACTTCCCTAACAAGACCCCTAAAGTTCAAGAAATAAAACCAAGAATTCATAAGCAAGACAGCATCAAATTCAAAAGCTTCTGCACAACAAAGGAAACAGACAATGAAGGGAGAGATCTCAGAATGGGAGATCTTTGCCAGCTGCTCCTCTGACAAGGGATTAATATCCAGAACATATAAAGAACTCAGAAAGCTTAACGCCAAAAAATAAAAATCAATAAATGGCCAAAAGAACTAAGCAGACATGTCTCAAAAGAAGAAACCCAAATGGCCAACAAATATACGAAAAAAAAAACAAAGCTCAACATCCTTAGCAATCAATCAGGGAAATGTAAAGCAGAACTACATTGAGATTTCATCTCATTCTAGGCAGAATAGCAATGATCAAGAATACAGACAATAATGAATGCTGGTGAGATTGTTGGGGAAAAGGTATAGACTAGTACAACCACTCAACCAAAGCAGTATGTAGATTTCTCAAAAACTAGGATTGGAACTACCATATGACCCATCTAGTCCACTTATTGGTATTTATCCTAAAGAACTAAAATCAGCATAATGTAGTGATACAGGTATATCAATGTTTACAGCAGCACAATTCACAATAGCCAAGTTATGGAACCAGCCCTGGTGCTCATTAACAGAAAAATGGATAAAGAAAACATAATATACATACACAATGGAGTTTTACTCAACCATAAAGAAGAATAAAGTTAGCCGGGCATGATGGTGCTTGCCTGTAATCCCAGTGGCTCAGGAGGCTGAGGCAGGAGGATCATGAGTTCAAAGCCAACCTCAGCAAAAGTGAGGCACTAAGAAACTCAGTGAGACCCTGTCTCTAAATAAAATATAAAATAGGGCTGGAGATGTGTCTCAGTGGGTCAAGTGCCCCTGAATTCAATCCCTGATACCAAAAGACAAAGACGAAGACGAAGAATAAGAAGATGAAGATGAAGAAGAAGAAAAGGAGGAGGAGAAGGAGGAGGAGGAGGAGGAGGAGGAGGAAGAAGAAAGTTATGGTATTTGCAGGAAAGTGGATAGAACTGAAGAGCATCATGCTAAGTGAAATAAGTCAGACTCAGAAAGTCAAGGTGGAATTTGTTTTCTCAGATGCAAAAAATAGACCAAAATAAAGAAGAAAAAGTGGCAAGGAGAATAGGTAATCTCAAGGAAATAAAAAGGGAGATTAGTGGAGTAGAGGAGGGAGATTGCAGGGGAAGATGAAGGGAGGAATGGTGGGATTAAAATGACTAAATTATACTATGTACATATATGAATATACCCCAGTGAAGTTCCCCTTTATGTATATCTATAAAGCACCAATTTAAAAATACTATAAATAGAAAGATGGCCAATAAAGGAAGGAGCCCAGGAGAGGGAGGAGGAGAGGCAAAGAGTTAGTACTGGGGACTGAAATGGAGCAACTTATATTTCATGCACGCATGGTTACATCAAAATGACCCCAATATCATGTATAACTATAATACACTGATAAATACAAAAAAAATAAGCAAAGGAAATATTTGTAATCAGAGAGATTTTCCTAATACTTCTTATCAGATCACTGCACAATCAGCTGGTCTTAATATCAAGATATGAAGATGGAGTACATCAAGTCATTTTGGAAATCAAATCCAGTGCACTTTCGCTGATGAAAACATAATGACTTGTTTCCTGGCTCTCTTTCTTTCCCCTCTACTTTGGCCTCAGGCATGCATAACACAAACTGCATGTTCATAGCCAAGTTGGAAGATAGATCTGTTTAGAAATGAAGCAGAATTTTTCTCTCCTTGGTGAAAAAAAGAAGCTGTACATTATTAAGAATTATTAAAATGAAGAATTACAGGGAAATAGTCAAAATTCTAAGTAAGTTTTCAAGATTATCTTTCTTGTTGCTTTCAATCCTGGCCCTCCAGAAGAATGACTCCTCATCTGGCTTCTCACAGAAGAGATATTTGTATTAAGTGTAAATTATACTTCAGAATCTACTCCATCCAGTCTGGCAAGAGGATGATGGGAAATGTTTTGTCATGAGGTGTGTTGTGCAGTGCATAATGTGGATTTCAATGATTTCTCTAAAGACTAGTAGTGTACTGAACATGTGCTACTTTGTTTTGTCATGAATGTTGTACAAGTTATTAATATTAAATATACAGATAGAATTTTCTTTCAATGAAATTTTGATGGGCATTTCATTGGAGTAAGAATAAAGAAAAAGTTTTCTATATTGACTGTATTCTTTTTTTTTATACTGGGGATTGAAATTAAAGGGGTTTTATTGCTGAGTCCCAGTCCCAGCCTTTTTGTTTTTTTATTTTCAGTCAGTATCTCACTAAGTTGCTTAGAGCCTCATCTATTTGCCGAAGCTGGCTTTGAACTTGTGATCCTCCTGCCTCAGTCTCCTGAGTTGCTGGCTGTATTTCTGAAGCAATATTAAGGTAATAATCAAGGAAATAAAAACATAAGGAAGAAACAACTGATATGTGGCTAATTCTAAGCAAAAGTTTAAAACTACAGATCTATTAAGCCATTTACTAAGATGACTTTAATAGAATTTAGGTTGTTATAGATTTTTAGGTGGTCTCACAATGTGAACTCTCGAGTCCTCCATTCTTCACATAGCAAGAAAAGGGATCCTTTAATAATTGTTCTGGTCTGGATATTAAGTGTCCCCTAATGATTCATGTGTTGAAGGCTTGGTTCCCAATGCAGCAGTGTTCAACGGTAGGGCTCTCTTGGGAAGTGATGGGATCAGAAGGACTCTGCCTCATCAGCAAATCAATCCACTGATGGGTGAAGAATTTCATGACAATAGTGGAAGGTGGTGGGAATTGTACATGGTGGCATCTAGTTGGAGGAAGTAGATCACCAGGTAAGGGGCACCCTGGATGTGTATACCTTGTCCCCAGCCCCTTCCTGGCTCCCTGTCTATGCTTGCCAGCTGCTATAATCTGAGCAGCTTCACTCCACCATGCTCTTCTGCCAAGAAGTTTCTGCCTTGAAGCTAGCTGATCACAGACTGAAATCCCTGAAACTGAGACAAAATAAATCATTGCTCTTTTAGTTGTTTATGTCAGATATTTTGGTCATAGTGATGAAAAGCTGACTAATACAACAGTGTAAATGAATTTGTGTCCTGTTTGTGCTTGACACTCTCCAGCGACTTATGGCTTCAGAGTTGACTCATCATCCACTAATGACTGCTTACTATTCTTTGGAAATTGAACTCAAGACATATGATGAAACAAATGATTAGAATTAAAACTACATTTCCTACTTTCTCTCAGAATTAGGGATAGCCATAAGACTAGTCTATATTCAATGGAATGTAAGTAGAAGTGTCTTGTACACCTTCTAGGACATAACTTTAGAGATAGAACCTCTCTCTCTCTCTCTCTCTCTCTCTCTCTCTCTCTCTCTCTCTCTTATTCTTTGTGGTTTCTGGTGGTTGAAATGTCAGGTTGATGACTAGAGCTCATTCAACCATTTCAGTCCCTGAGGCAGAAGCCACATTCTAAGTATGATTGAATAGCAAAAGAGTCCAGGTTCCTGCAATTTTAGGAAGCTAAACAGCATGCCTATATCTTAATGTCTTTATATGAATGAGAATTAGTATTCTATCTTTCCTAAGCTATACATTTTTCATTACTTGAAATTATGCCTAATTCTAATTTTTCACAAAGTTGAGAATATAATTCAAAGTCCTTTCCTTCACCTGCATGTTCCTATGTGGTTTGGTCCTGGGCTTTCTGCAGTGTTTTCACACCTCACTTTCATCGATCTCTTTTAGCTATATTGGACTTTTTTGCTGTTCCCTAAACATACTATGAATTTATTCTCTTAGGCTCTCTTTTCTCCAACTATAATGCTCTTGCCTCAGATATTTACATGACTTCTGCCTAATCTCTGCTTAGACCTTCTCCAGAAAAGTATTCTATAAACTGTATCTTAGTTAAAAGCACAGCCTAGTCTTTCTTTTGCTGCATCACTTTTCTTTGTACACTTATTAATTGTAGTTAAAACATTATATATTTTATTTCTTCTTAATTTGTCTATATTCTTCCTTATAAGGTAAGTTCCATGGGAACAGGTACTTTATTTTGTTTAATATACCATCTCCTAGACCAGACACAGTTATAATATATATTTTATATATTTATATAAATAATGCATATATATACTATACATATGTATACACACATATATGCACACTATACATTCATATATAGATGTGCTACATGAATGCATGAATAATTGATTATACATGTACTTATCTGTGTAATTACACTATTATATGTTTATATGGTTCAAAATAGTATCTATCATAGTATATATTATATTATTATCATGAAGTAAAATTATATCCTTTCTCTCTTTTTGAATATATTTATTTGTATATGGACACAAAACCTTTATTTTGCTTATTTAGTTTTTTTTTATATATATATGGTGCTGGGGATCAAACCCAGTGCCTCATGCTTGCTGGGCAAGCACTCTACCACTGAGCTACAACCCCAGCCCTACTTATATCTTTTCTACAGATTAGATAGGGTGGTAAACTGATATGACTAGTCATTTTTTGGATGATAATTTGATAAAGTTCTCCTAAAGAATCTTCAAACTACCATTTGGTGAATTATCGTGTTTTTTTTAAATTTGGTGAGAAGAGAATGAAAGGGAAATACAATGACTTTTTTGTGCTTCAGCCTGAATTGTACAATTTTTGACTCAGCATGGTATGAACTAACATTATTATGTATTTCAGAATTCTAGAAATATACTGATCTCACACTACTTTGGTGTATTCCAATATGGGTATGTTATGGACAGGACTAGAATTTTCCCTCAACAGATGTATGTGTTCCTAGTCACGGTGTGGTTGATGGTCACTCAACTATGTCAGTCACAGGAGTGGGGGGGTAGTGCGGGGGTGGAGGGTCGAGATGCAGTGTCAAATCAACACAGACATCGGGAGCTGTTGAGAAAGCTGGCTGATGAGAAACTGGAGTCAACATTCAACAAACTCAGGCGACATTCAGCAAGCTCAAGCTCATTTATTTTTGGAATGCATACAGCTGTTCTAGGGTTCAGGTAAGGCGTGCCCGCCCATCACATATAAGCACCTTAACTTCTATAAGCCAATAATCTTATGCCTAATGTAACCGCACTATGAGGAAGCCCTAAATATTGCTGTGGTGATGGAAGGCAGTCTAGAAGGGTCTTTGTCCCTAAAGGAGGGGGGGCTTTATGAGTTGGGGGAGTTACATGCCCTGAAGCACTTGACTCTCCCTTTCCTGACCTGGTAGTCTGGTAGCTTGGCAATGCTGACCACAAACACTGAGGATGTGGTTTCACTGATGGCTCGCTAGAGCAGAGCACCCCATCCTGCAGGTGCTCCTGTCAGGCCTGTACAAGCATAGGTTTTCCTGCACTCTGAGCTGCTCGTAGCTGCTAGCTGTGAACCAAAAGTTATTCCAACAAACAGATATTCTCAGAGTCAGGTATAGTGGAAAGAAGTCGATACTAGGGAAGAATATGAGCCTCAAGAGGTGCCCTGCAGGCTGAGAAGAGTTGACTTCTATGTTGTCTCTGTGGGTTTCACAACTTGGCCTGCACACTTAGGCACTGTGATTTTCCCGTTGGTGAAGGAAGCTTGGATGAGAACAGGCAGTGGGCCTTGTAAAAAACTACAGGGTAGTGCTACAACAGTGCAATATTAGCAATTTTTTTCCTATGCAGCATTCTCCTCCCAGTATGGTCAAGTCTTGAGTGAAAACTTGACAAATGTTCTCTGTGTTAGGAGAACTTAGAGGAAAGGCATGATTCCACATATTAGGATGAAGGCAGTCAGAGAAAACATAAAAGCCCCTTCCAAAACTCAGGGCTGGGCTCACCCTGGGTGTAACTGTACCTAAAATAGTGGCAATTAACCTAGACAATATAGCTGAGGCAGCAATATCATAGGATAATAAGAAGGTCAGAGGGGAACCTTCATGGGACTTAACATTTAAAAGCCAGGACTCTAAAACACTTTTAAGAATTGGTAAAATGGAGAATTTGAGAAGGTCTTCATTTCTGCAGAAAAGGCAATAAGAAGTCATTCTTTTTTAATATTTATTTCTTAATTTAGTTGGACACAATATCTTTATTTTATTTTTATGTGGGGCTGAGGATCAAACCCAGTGCCTCATGCATGCTAGGTGTGCACTCTACCACTGAGCCACAACACCAGCCCAATGGGAAGTCATTCTATTTTAAAAAAGGCTGCCAAAGTAAAGGTCCTTTTCTATACTCCGTTGAATTTATTCCAGAGATTATTCAGTAAAAAAAAATAAAGCATTTTTCACATTGTATTAAGAATTATTATTCATCTTTCTACCCAGCACTAGCCTATAAATTCTTTCAAGGCAGGAACTACTTCATAGATAGATAGATAGATAGATAGAGATATAGACATATATTATATATAATATATGTTTATGTAATATATATATAAATATAAGCTACATATAATATATTTATATTATACATAGCCTATCTATATATAGGCTATGTATATATGTATATATGGTGGCTAAAACATATTTACTTCTGAGTGAAGTAAGCCTGCAATAAATATTTAGAAAACAAAAATGAATCTTTTAAATAGCATTAAAAGAAATTCTCATAATTTGAATAAAATAATTTACCCAAAATATGTCTTAATGATGTTAATTAAATCTTAAGTGATGCTAAGAATCTTGTACAAACAAAATCTTAAAAATTGAGCAAGGAAAAGTTCAATACGTTTTTATTGCTAAAACACTTGGGTATTGTATTGGAAGAAGAGATTAAGTGAAGTGAAAAGAATACTCTGTATGATTTAAGTTCAAGAATTTCTTCCACACATTTTTGCAATTCCTATTCTGTATTTCAAAGTCATGAAACTGGAATTTGGGGTGGAGAGTAGCCTGGGGAAGAAATGTGGGAATAAAAAAAAAAGCCTTTTGCCTCAGCACAGTTGTGACCTAATTCCAAGAAAACAAGCTAGCCACAAATTATGATCTCTATAAATATCTTAATTTCCCCAAATTTAAGTTCTTAGGATTTCTAAGCAAAGAAAAGCAAAGACTGGCTGATGCTCAACTCTCTTCCTCACTACATAATGGTTAGCAATAGCTTTGCCAGATATGACTCACCAAACTCAACCACATCCTATTTTATATGTGTAGTGTAAAATGAAAATTGATAGAAAATAAACACATAAGTTAGTTCTTATTTATGATCTCAGTGGTTCAAAGATCATAAAAATAAAGCATTTTGCCATAGCTCCCAGGAATTTGCAAAAATTCAGCTGCATCACAGTTCATTTGTTTGGGATCATTCTTTTTGAGTCAGCCCAAAGCAGGGGCATTCAGCTCTTATCTTTTAATAACTATCATTTGAACTGAAAAGCTTCTAGCCTAAGCTCAATCCTATGGCTGATGATTGCTTTTCAGAAACATATTATTACATTAATTGGAGCCCATTTAGTCTGTGTGCACAATGGTAGGGAGACAGATACAAAGGAATTAGTACTTTGGCAAATTGATATGATTAAAACAGGAATGTTAAGAGTGGCAGATGAATTTCACATGGTCTAGAGTCTGACTAAGAGCCAAAAATTTTAGATAATGCTGTTCTCAACACAATGAAGCATCTGTCATTTCTTTCTACAACTGACTTTAATGGGTAAGTTTGGGGATCAATGAGCTCAAACTGTATTTTCATTGTGAATTGTTAAGCTCAGAATAACGCCATAGAAAATAGCAAGGCACTGCTTAAGTGTAAGAATAGATAACTCAAGTTTCATGACAGAAGACTAATTTTTTAATTGTAGTTTGACCTCTATATAAGTAGATATGCAGAGTTTTGTTATCTCTTTGTGTACTTCTATAACGCTGAAAAAACAACCTTTAGGAGTGTGATGTTAGCAAAATGGAAAAATAGGAGGTCACTACCCTCATCACCCCCTAAAAAAAATACCAAACTAAAAATGATACATGGCCCTAAATACTTTCATGGGTAATGTAAAATGTAGGTAAGAAATTGCATCACCTCAAACAATCACAAAACCAAGAGTGATCACATTGAAATAATCAGGAAGAGCAATTTCACTTTATCCACATTACCTTTCCACAAAACTGGTAGAGCTCAGGATCAAGGGAAATTGTCTTGCCTATGATTTCTACTAAGAAAAGAAAAATTCAAATAAATAAAATCAAAAATGATGGTGGAGAAATGATAATTGACACCCACAGAAATCAGTCTCTTATGGATCATAAGAGACTACTATTATAGATAACATGTGAACAAATTTGATAACTTGGAAGAAATAGAAGAATCATTGAATTCACAAGAAATTAATTTTAAAACTATGGGTAAATTGCAGAAAGATTAGTAGAGCTAAGAGAGCAGGGGTTGGGGGAGTGGAGGAGAAGTAGAGATACTAAAAACTGAATTAAAACAAGATATATTCCATGCTTTTATATAATGTCAAAATGGATTCTACTGTTCTGTATAACTATAAAGATTCAATAAGGAGCTGAGGATATAGCTCATTTGGTAGAGTGCTTGCCTCACATCAACAAGGCCTGGGTTCAATCCCCAGCACCACTAAATAAATAAATAAATAAATAAATAAATAAATAAAGCTGGAAGAAGGAGAAGGAGGTGGGAGTTTGGGGAAGAGGAAGAAGGAGAAGGAGAAACCTGAACCTACTGATAGTAAACAAGGAGATTAAATCAGTAGTTCAAATCTCTCCCCCTCCCAAGAAAGTAAAGTTCAAACCAGATGCCTTCACTAGTAAATTCTAGTAAATATTTAAAAATTAACAAAATCCTTTATAAACTCTTACAAAAAAACAAAACTGAAGGACAAAGAACATCTCCAAATTCATTTTGTGAGGCTAAAATTACCCTGATATCAAAATCAAGGATACCATAAGAAATCTATAGGACAATATCCATGGTAAACACAGGTGCAAAATCCTCAGAAAAATGCTAGCAAACCAGATGAAAGAACAGAGTGAAAAAGGTTTATGTATCATGATCAATGAGTTTCATCCCTGTGATGCAAGATGGCTCAACATGTGAAAATCAATTAGCGTTATATTCATTAACATAATGAAGAATAACAATCACATGATCATCATAATAGATGCAGAAAATAATTTTACAAAATTAATCACCTTTCATAATTAAAACTCTCTGCAAACCTGGTATAAAAGGAATGGATCTCAACACAGTTAAGGCCACACATGAAACCCACAGCCAACACATCATACCCAATGGTAAAAAAAAAAAAAATCACTTTTTCTATAAGATCAGGATTCCCAAGACAATGAAGCTTACTATCATCATTTCTATTCAACATAATACTGGAAGTCCTAGAAAGAGCAATTAGGTAAGTAAAAGAAATAAAAATTAGAAAATTAGAAAGGAAGAGGTAAAATTATCTGTTTTCAAATAATATAATCTGACACATTTTTTAAAAACCTAAAACCCCACAAACACACACATACACACACAGTTAGAAATAATAAATGAATTCTACTGAATGAATAATAAATGAATTCTACAACTGACTTGGTTTAATATTAAACCAAGGTTTAATATTAATACAAAATAGCAATTCATTTCTATGCATTAACAACAGAAAAACTAAAAAAGAGGTCAAGAAAGTAATTCCATTTCAAGTAGCAACAGAAAGAATAAGATAGAAATAAATTTAACCAATGATGTGAAGGTATGTACACTAAAACTACAAAACGTTGATGAACAAAATTGAAGAAGATACAAATGAATGGAAAGCCATCATGTTCATGAGTTGGAAGAATTAATATTATTAAAATGTCCATCCTATCTGTAACAATCTACAGAGTCAATGGAATACCTATTAAAATCTCAATGATATTTTTCATAGAAATAGAAAAAAATCTAAAATTCTTATGAAAAACAAAAGGTTCTGAATAACCAAAGCAACCCAGAGCAAGAGGACTACACTTACAATCATCATACCATCTGATTTCAAACTATGCTACAAAGAATCAAGAGTATGGTTCCACCATAAAACCAGACATCAAGCCCAATGGACAAGAATAGACAGACCAGAAATAAAACCTAGTTAAGTGATCTACGATGAAGATGTGAAAAATATGCAGTACAAAATGATTAGTCTCGTTAATAAATGCTGAGAAAAAACTGGGTATTCACATGCAGAAAAATGAAACTGGAACCTCACCCCATACCATACATGAATCAACTCAAAATGAATCAATTAAAGACTTAAATATAAGACCTGAAACTTTGAAACTCCTAGAAATAGCTCTTGGCATTGGCATTGACAATTATTACCTAGACATGACACCAAAAGCACAGAAGATAACAGTTAAGAAATAAACAAATGGAACTACATTATACTAAAAATCTTCTGGATTCCAAAGCAAACAACCACTAGTGTGAAAGACCATTCCTGGAATGGGAGAAAATATTTGCAAACTATATATCTGATAATGAGATTGTCTCTAAATGAATAAGAAATTCCTACAAATTATTATTATTATTATTATTATTATTATTATTATTATTATTTGAAAACTGAAATAGGTGAAAGCCTTGAATGGACATTTCTCTGAAGAAGACATACAGGAGGTTGTAAGATGGCAGACCAGAGAGAGGCAGCATTCTGTGTTGCTCTGTGATCCAGATCTCACCTAGTCGGAATACTGAATCTCTGAGAGTGTTAGAGGACCCCTATACAGCTACTCTCTACATAAATCACCAGCACTGTGACCCCGTGCAGGGTTCTGGGCCTCAGTGTTGGAGCAGGACCCAAAGCCCGAAGTTCCAGTTCACGCAAGACACATCAAGTGCTTTAGCAGAATCACCTATCAACACACCTCCAGACAGCAGAGACTTTGCTCTGCTCCCATGCAGATCACAACAGCACAACGCCATTGCTCGGAGCCCCCAACCTCACCAGACACCCCAGAACTGGAAACAGAGTGACTCCATCTTAGAAAACCTTCCTCGGCATTTTGTGGTGGGCGTGGCTATCAGATCAGATCACCATTTGAGCAGGTACCTGATTTCCAATTCCTCCCCACTCTACAACAGCATTAACTTGGCACAGTGGCCACCCAACACAAGAACAGCTCTCAGTTGGACAGGATTGCAGTGGGAACAGGGCGCCGTCCACCTGGTGTGAGCCTGCGAGTGAGAGGTCCCGCATTTGGGACCTGATAAATAAGAGAGGGAAGAGGACTAAAGTCTGGAGCATAACAGAGAGATCAGGATTTGGAAAAGCTCCAGGCAAGAGATGGAAACGATACAGGGGGCTCAAGTCAGATGAGTGGTCACAAAAAAGGACCCCGTGAGGCACTATTTCCCTGCTGGGATTGGTGTGCAACACTCCCCACTTACAGGCACTCCACACCAGGTCCAATCTTCACACCCTGGTTACCTACACCATCCTGAGGGCAGAGACACCTACTGCATGAGACAATCCCACCTACTGGATGATAAGAGAAAGAAAGGATCTCTAAGAGTATTTTTTTCTCTTATTCTTTCTCTTCTATCCTTCTATCCTCTAGCCCTCACATCCACAACATATGTAAAATCAAGAACTTTGCACAAAATAGGACTTTGAGGACTGAGTCACCTGAATAATATAATATAGAGTAATTGCATAAGCCCTTTTATTTCTCCTTTTTTTTCTCTTTTTTATTTCTTTTTTTCCTTTTTTTCTCTTTCGTCTTCCTTCACCCTCCAAATTATACTTTTTTTAACATCTTGTATTTTTCTAAAAACGTGTGTGTTTGTTTTATGTACAAACGAGCGCCTTAGAAGAATCTTCCCACGTAATTGTCTACCCCAAATTACTTCCTATGTATTCTCCTGTTACTTACCCTCTTCACTAGATTTCTCCTTCATGTTTCCTAAGATATATTAACTATAAATGCTCGCATCTTCTCCCCTCAACATATCACCCTATGCCTGACCCCTAGTTCATTGTCTACCACCAGAAACTATAAACCTTTTTATGAAACTACTGATTATATTTTAAGTAATAATTGAATCCAGCATTTCTGGACATGGAGATTAAACTTTAAATGTCTTAATAACAATAATCTGTTCATAAGTGGTGTATTGTTGATATTGGGATCTGTTAACATTGTCCTTTCCCACAAAGGAGAAATCTTGGAACCCTACAAAAGCACTATAAATCAATAGGGTAAAAACAATAACACACCATCCACAGAGCTGGAAAGGAAGACACATGAGCAACATGAATAGACAAGGGAAGAAAGTACCACAAACAAATCAAGAAAACACATCATTAGAAGAATTGGCAGCTACAGCAGAAAAAAATTACAGAGAAAGATTTCAGGATATACATGGCTAAAATGTTTTGGGATCTCAAAGAAGACATAAGAGAACAAATACAGGCAGTGAAAGATCACTTCGAAAATGGGCTACATAAACAAATCCAAGAAGCAAAAGATCACCTCAACAGGGAGATAGAGGTTCTACCAAAACACCAAACAGAAATCCTTGAAATTAAAGAAATAATAAACCAAATTAAAAACTCAAATGAAAGCATCACCAACAGAATAGACCATTTAGAATACAGGACATCAGACAAAGAAGATCAAATAAATCATCTTGAAAAGAACATAGACCACACAGCAAAAATAAGAAACCAAGAGCAGAACATTCAAGAAATATGGGAGAGCATAAAAAGACCAAATACAAGAGTTATTGAGATAGAGGAAGGCATAGAGGTCCAAACCAAAGGAATGAACAATCTATTCAATGAATTTAAAATCAGAAAACTTTCCAAACTTGAAGAATGAATTGAAAATCCAAATTCAAGAAGTCTACAGAATGCCAAATGTAGAAAATCACAACAGACCCACACCAAGGCACATTATAATGCCCAACATACAGAATAAGGAGAGAATTTTAAAAGCCACAAGAGAAAGGAATCAGATTACATATAAGGGAAAACCAATTAGGTTAACAGCAGATTTTTCAGCACAGACTCTGAAAGTTAGAAGATCCTGGAACAACATATATCAAGCTCTGAAAGATAATGGGTGCCAACCAAGAATCTTATATCCAACAAAATTAAGCTTTAGATTTGAAGATGAAATTAAAAACCTTCCGCAATAAACAAAAGTTAAAAGAATTTATAGCTAGAAAACTATAGTACAAAACATCCTTAGCAAAATATTTCATGAAGAAGAAAGGAAAAACAGTAATGAAAATCAGCAGAGGGAGGTAGTACACTAAAGGAAAAACTAATCAAAGAGGAAAAGCAATTCAAGTAAAATAATAAAAATAAACAAATATGGCTGTAAATACAAACTATGTCTCAATAGTAACCCTAAATGTTAATGGCTTAAACTCACCAATCAAAAAATCTAGCAGACTGGATTTTAAAAAAGAGCAAACAATATTCTGCCTCCAGGAGACTCATCTGATAGGAAAGGACATACACAGACTGAGGTGAAAGGTTGAGAAAAATCATACCACTCACATGGACTGCAGAAGCAAGCAGGGGTTTCCATACTCATTTCAAATAAAGTAGACTTCAAGCCAAGGTTAATCAAAAGGATTAAAGATGGACATTGCATACTGCTCAAGGGAACCATACACCATTACATACTGCTCATTACGTACTGCTCAAGGGAACCATAACAAGACATAACAATCATAAATATATATGTCACTAACAATGGTGCAACTCTGTTCATCAAACAAACTCTTCTCAAGTTCAAGAGTCAAATTGACCACAACACAATAATCTTGGGGGGCTTTAACACACCTCTGTCACCACTGGATAGATCTTCCAAACAAAAGTTGAATAAAGAAACTATAGAACTCAATAACACAATCAATAACTTAGACTTAACTGACATATATAGAATATTTCAACCTGCATCAAGCAGATACACTTTCTTCTCAGCAACCATGGATCATTCTCTAAAATAGACCATATACTATGCCACAAAGCAACTCTTAGCAAATAAAAAAAAGTAGAGATACTATTATGTATTTTATCAGATCATAATGGAATAAAATTGGAAATCAACGACAAAATAAAAAATAAAAATTTCTCTATCACCTGGAGACTAAGCAATATGCTACTGAATGAACAATGGGTCACAGAAGACAAGAAATATGGGATAGCATAAAAAGACCAAATATAAGAGTTATTGGGATAGAGGAAGGCATAGAGGAGATTAAAAAATTCCTAGAGGTAAATAAGGACATAGACACAACATATCAAAATCTCTGGGAAACTATGAAAGCAGTACTAAAAGTAAAATTCATTGCATGGAGTTCATTCCTTAAAAGAAGAAAAAGTCAACAAATAAATGACCTCACACTACATCTCAAATCCCTAGAAAAAGAAGAACAAACCAGCAGCAAAAGCAGTATAAGGCAATAAATAATTAAAATTAGAGCTGAAATCAATGAAATTAAAACAAAAGAAACAATTGAAAAAATTGACAAAACAAAAACTTTTTGGTTCTTTGAAAAAATTGAGAGACCCTTAGCCACACTAACAAAGAGAAGGAGAGAGAGAACTCAAATTACCAGCATACATGATGAAAAAGGTAATATCACAACAGACACTACAAAAATACAGAGGATAATTAGAAACTATTTTGAAATCTTATACTCCAAAAAAATACAAGACATTGAAGGCATTGACAAATTTCTTGCCCAGATTGAGTCAGGAAGATATACACAATTTAAACAGACCAATATCAACTGAGGAAATAGAAGAAGCCATCAAAAGCTTACCAACCAAGAAAAGCCCAGGACTGGATGGATACACAACCAAGTTCTACAAGATCTTTAAAGAAGAACTAATGCCAATACTCTTCTATTCATTTCAAGAAATAGAAAAAGAGTCAGTAATTCTAAATTCATTCTATGAGGCCAATATCACTCTGATCCCAAAACCAAGCAAAGACACATCAAAGAAAGAAAACTTCAGACCAATATCTCTAATGAACATAGATGCAAAAATTCTCAATAAAATTCTGGCAAATTGAATACAAAAACATATCAAAAAGATTGTGTAACATGATCGAGTGTGATTCAACCCAGGGATGCAAGGTTGGCTCAACATATGGAAATCAATAAATGTAATTCATCACATCAATAGACTTAACAATAAGAATCATATGATCATCTCAATAGATGCAGAAAAAGCATTTGACAGAATACAGCAGCACCCCTTTATTTTCAAAATCCTGGGAAAACTAGGGATAACAGGAACATATCTCAACATCATAAAGGCTATCTATGTTAAGCCTCAGGCCAACATCATTCTAAACAGAGAAAAATTGAAGGCATTCCTCCTAAAAACTGGAACAAGACAGGGATGCCCTCTTTCACCACTTCTATTCAACATAGTTCTTGAAACACTGGCCAGAGCAATCAGACAGATGAAAGAAATCAAAGGGATATGTATAGGAAAAGAAGAACTTAAATTAGTACTATTTGCTGATGATATGATTTTATACCTAGAAGACCCAAAAAAAACTCCACCAGAAAACTTTTAGAACTAGTAAATGAATTCAGCAAAGTAGCAGGATATAAAATCAACACCCATAGATCAAAGGCATTTCTGTATATCAGTGACAAAGCCTCTGAGAAGGAAATGAGGAAAACTCCCCCATTCACAATAACCACACAAAAAATAAGATACTTGGGAGTCAACTTAACAAAAGAAGTGAAAGATCTATACAATGAAAATTATAGAACCTTAAAGAGAAGGTTCTATAGAAGATGGAAAGTTCTGCCTTGCTCTTGGATAGGCAGAATTAATATTATCAAAATGACCATACTACTAAAAGCACTATATAGAGTTAATGCAATTCCAATCAAAATCCCAATGGCATTCGTCATAGAAATAGAAAAGGCAATCATGAAATTCATCTGGAAAAATAAGAGACCCAGAATAGCTAAAGCCATCCTTAGCAAGAAGAGTGAAGCAGGTGACATCACTATACCAGACCTTAAACTATACTACAGAGCAATCGTAACAAAAACAGCATGGTATTGGCACCAAAATAGACTGGTAGACCAATGGTACAGAATAGAGGACACAGAAACTAACCCACAAAATTACAATTATCTTATAATAGACAAAGGTGCCAAAAACATGCACTGGAGAAAATATAGCACTTTCAACAAATGGTGCTGGGAAAACTGAAAATCCATGTGCAACAAAATGAATTTAAACCCATATCTCTCACCATGCACAAAAGTTAACTCAAAATGGATCAAGGACCTAGGAATTAAACCAGAGACTTTGCGTCTAATAGAAGAAAAAGTAGGCCTTAATCTTCATCATGTGGGATTAGGCCACAACTTCCTTAATAAGACTCCTATAGTGCAAGAATTAAAACCAAAAATCAATAAATGGGATGGAATCAACTAAAAAGTTTTTTCTCAGCAAAAGAAACAATCTATGAGGTTAACAGAAAGCCTACATCCTGGGAGTAAATCTTTACCCCTCACACATCAGATAGAGCACAATCTCTAGGGTATATAAAGAACTCAAAAAGCTAAGCACCGAAAAAACAAATAACCCAATCAACAAATGGGCCAAGGACATGAACAGACACTTCTCAGAAAAGGATATACAATCAATCAACAAATACATGAAAAAATGCTCATCATCTCTAGCAATCAGGGAATTTCAAATCAAAACTACTCTAAGATATCATCTCACTCCAGTCAGAATAGCAGCTATTTTGAAGACAAACAACAATAAGTGTTGGCAAGGATGTGGGGAAAAAGATAAACTCATACATTGTTGGTGGGACTGTAAATTGGTGCAGCCAATATGGAAAGCAGAATGGAGATTCCTTGGAAATCTGGGAATGGAACCACCATTTGACCAAGCTATCCCTCTCCTCGGACTATACCCAAAGATTTAGAAACAGCATACTACAGGGACAGAGCCACATCAATATTTATAGCAGCACAATTCACAATAGCTAAACGGTGGAGCCAACCTATATGCTCTTCAGTAGAAGAATGGATAAAAAAATGTGGCATATATACACAATGGAATTTTACTCAACAATAAAAGAGAATAAAATCATGGCATTTGCAAGTAAATGGATGGATGGCGTTGGAGAAGATAATGCTAAGTGAAGTTAGCCAATCCCAAAAAAACAAATGCTGAATGTTTTCTCTGATATAAGGAGACTGACTCATAGTGGGGTAAGGAGGGGAACATGGAATGAATAGATGAATACTAGATAGGGAAGAGAGGGGGGAGGGAAAGGGAGAAGGCAGAATTAGCAAGGATGGTGGAATGTGATGGACATCATTATCCAAAGTACATGTATGAAGACATGAATTTGGTGTCAACCTACTTTATATAAAAACAGAGATATGAAAAGTTGTGGTATATATGTGTAATAAGAATTGCAATGCATTCTGCTGTTGTGTATTTAAAAAAATAAAAACAATTTTTAAAAAAAGACATACAATTGGATAACATATATAAAAATGCATATTACTTCACCAATCATCAGTAAAATGCAAATTATCTTACAAACCTGTCAGGAAAACTTATCAAAGAGAAGATGTGGAAAAGTTGGATATTTTATACACTGACGATGGGAATGGAAATTGGTGCAGTGCCATGGAAAGTGGTGTGTAGGGTTCTCAGAAAATTGAAAATAGAGCTGCCATCTGATCTAGTAATTCCACTTCTAAACATATATCCAAAAGACCTAAAATCAAAGTCTGAAAATGAAGTCTGTATTCCTATGTTGGTTGCAACATTATTCACAGAAGCCAAGATATGGAAATAAACCATCCATCCAAGATGAATGGATAAACAATAATGGCAAATGTGTACAATGGAATATTATTTAGCTTTTAAAAAGAAGGAAATCCCACAATATACAAGAACATAGATAATCATATTATGCTAAGTGAGATAGCCAGTTGCAGAAGGACAAACACTATGATTCCACACTATGATTCTAATATAGTCAATCTCTCAGAAATAGAGAGCATATGGTGGTTGCTAAAAATTGGTGTGAGGGGATGGAAGCTTGCTGTTAAAGAATATAAAGTTTCAGCTTGGTAAAATGAATAAGTCCTCGTGGCTCATGCCTGTAATCCCAGCAGCTCAGGAGGCTGAGGCAGGAGGATCACGAGTTCAAAGCCAGCCTCAGCAAAAGTGAGGCGCTAAGCACCTCAGTGACACCCTGTCCCCAAATAAAATACAAAATAGGCCTGGAGATGTGGCCCAGTGGTCAAGTGCTCCGGAGTTAAAAAAAAAAAAAAATTTTTTTTTTTTTTTTAAAGATGAGTAAGTCCTAACAACCTCCTGTAAACATTGTACCTATACTTAACAGCACTGTATTGTGCACCTAAATTTTGGTTAAGGAGATATAAAGCTAAGTGTCCCTACCACAACAAAAACTGAATAAAACTTTTTTAAAAATAAACTTTGACTTCTCTTTACATAAAAGCTATTTTATAATGTTTTAAATTACTATATTTTATATTTAGGCTTAAGGTTTTTCTTGGCCCAACACAGGAAATTGCAGAGAATAACAAAGAACAGAATTAGAGTATATTTTAATAAGTATTTTTAGAATCTCAGAAGAAGTTTTAAAAGCATAGAAAAAAAAATTATTGCATGGAATTTTAATGTTGTCATAGAATAGACAACAGGCTGGTTCGTGGTGTTACCAGGCAGGTGGTGTTTCATGAGCACATGCTGTTTAATGTTATATCTAGCCACAACTCTCTCCTACTTCTACAAACCATTGTGAACTCTGATTGATCACTCTTGTCTTCTGCTCTACATTGTAGCTACAATAAAGGACCAGAATACCTATTCAAAGAACATACATATGAGAAAATACAGTTAGGATAGGGATATGAGTATTTGTTCTGATGTTTTTTGTATATATAGAGATATCTTTGTAAATGTGCAATAAATGTGCAAGATTTTATTAAACTTTGATAATATCTTTACTTCAGAATTAAAATAACATTTTTCAGTATAGAATGTCTATTGTAGCGATGGTTAAATGCAATGAAAGATCTAATTTTCCTTTCTTACACAACTACAATAATACAGAATAAAGATCCTTACACATAGATTATCTTTATCAAGTTTATATGTAAATGTTGTCAATCATTCAATGGAAAGGAGGGATTTTAAAATGCATTGTAATTTAAATAGGAATTTTTTTTTTTTTTGCAAAGTCTATCTGGTAAGATGCTGCGCCCCTCCCCTGACTCAGGCAATGGCAAGGCCCTACTGAGGTGGATGGCGCAAGGCGTCCATCCTCTGGAGGAGTGCAGTATGTTTCTGGGAATAGGCTGGTTTGTTTTTGTATTCCTTTAATAAGTATAGTTGCGACTTCTCATATGACCATTAAGTATGAGGGAAAGAACATGACTTTCCCAATTAATGCAACTACTTCTAAAGAATAGATATGTTTGCTCTAAATGCAATGATTCAGCTGTGGAGTGTAAATTGTTAATGTCTAATAAAAAACTCCCCATATTCCTGTCAAGGAAGTTTTTGAGAAATTAAACTAAAATCTAGAGAAGAAGAATTAATGTTAAGAAGACAGATTAGTGCTTAGTACTGGGCAACTCGTTCTTGTTCCTGTGCACAACGGTTTGTGCTCTTACTCTTGTTTGATTAAAATTAATAACAAGTTAACCATGGCACCGGTTCCAGTCAGTAAGTCAAGAAAGAATAGTCAAGGTATGGGCCAATAGTTGGGACATTTCTAACTATTATTAAAAGTTAACTAAACAGAAAAGGCTCAAAGCAAAATGTGAACTGAAAGGAAAAATGCTTGCTTATACATAAGCCAAGATACATTCTTCTATTCTAATTGTAGCTACGTAATACTTTGTTTCTTTGAATAATGATTCCTGTTTTGTAACCACAAAGTACTGTGAGCCTGCCAAAATGAAAAGTATATATGATCAACTTCACAAGTAAAGATTGGGATTCAGCACCTTCACTTTGGTGTCTGTGTTGTTTCTCCACCCCTCTCCTTCGCGGACTCCTCACCATCCGTTCGTCTCCTGAGACCCCCTGTTGGAGCTGGACTCCAAAAGTAAGACATTATAATCTGAGCACAAGTTATACCTAACCCTATACTTTGCTTTTTACCAATGGTTTTAGCTCATCTTTTAGATTGACTTTCTTCTACCTGAATCAATAATAAAGAAGTAGAATTCTAAACCATATTCTTGTCTAATATAGTACTAGTCATCTAATGCTTAGATGATATGATTTTTTTTGAGAAAATGATAAGCGTCTCAGGAAGTTCCAAAGCTAGAGCAGAGACCCATTCCTACTTAATTCAGTTTCCTCCTATGACATGAGCTTATGCCTTCAGTAATTATAGTATCATCTCCAAAGAAGGAAATTGACATTGATATAAAGTGTATATAGTTCTGTTTTGTGTCACATATGTAGATTCACATAATGACCAAGAAAGAAACCTAACGCATCTCCACAAGTATTTCCCTATTACTACCTCTTTATAGTCTTCTTCACTTCCACTTGCCCCTAGTATTCCCTACCTTGGCAACTACTAATTTGTTGTTAATCTCTACAATTTCATCATTTGGGAGATGTCATATAAATGGAGTCACATCTCTTGAGATGTGCTTTTTCTTTAAGCTCAGCATAATGTCTTTGAAATCCATCCAAGTGGTTTCAAATATCAATAATTTGTTCCTTTTATTGCTGAGTAATATTACATGCTGCAGGTGTATATGTTAATCACCTTTCTGTTACTTTAAGAAATACCTTAAGAAATTAACTTACAAATAGGAAAAGTTTATTTCGCCTCACAGTTTTAGAGGTTTTGATTTATGATTGATTGGCCCTGCCACTTTGGGCCTGTGGCCAGGCAGTACATCACGGCAGGAGAATATGGAAAAAACATTCATCTTGTAACTGGGAATGAAAGAGAAAGAGGAGAAATCAAGAGTCCCAACATTTCCTTCAAGGGCAGAGGTTTTGACTGGAATACCTCCCGGAGTCCCAATTTCTTATTAAAGTTTCTCCCACCTCCCAATAGTAATAAGTTGAGAACTGAGTCCTCTAACTCATGGGCCTTTGGAGAACAAATAAAATCCAAGATGTAGCAGTATAGTACAGTTGTTTAAATACTTACCTATTTAAGATGTTTGCTTCTGGTTTTAAACTATTATAACTAAAGATGCTGTGAACAACCATGGATACTTTTTCTGTGTGAACATTAGTTTTTATTTCTCTGAGATAAATACTGAGAAGTAAGATTGTTCAATCATATCCCAAGTGCATGTTTATATTTTAAGAAATTTCAATATCAATTTCCATAGTGTCTATGTATTTCCACAAACAATGTATGAGATATATGATTTCTGTGCATCCACACCAAGCATTTGGGTATTTTCAGTATTTTTATTTTTGTTATGCTCATACATATATAGTGATATCAAAGGCTGGGATGTTGAATAACTTTGCCTATGTTTCTTTGTCATGTGCAAATGGTCCTCAGTTTACAATGATATGATGCCCAGATAAACTCATTCTAAGTTGAAGGTATAATCAAGTTGAAAATGCATTAAATTTATCTAAACTACCAATCACTATATCTTAATCTAGCCTACTTTAAATGTGCTCAGAACACATACATTAAGCCTACAGTTGGATGAAAAAAAATCTTAACACAAGGCATATTTTTAATAAAGTTTTTAATATCTCAGGTAATTTATTGGAAACATTATGTATACTGCAGAACATCAGTCATTTACCCTCGTGATACATGGCTGACTGGGAGCTATGGCTAGGTGCTGCTTCGCAGCATCAAGAGAATATTATACCATGTGTCACTGGCCCCAGAAAAGATCAAAACTCAAATTCAAAGCAAGGTTTCTACTGAATGTGTATAACTTTGGAATTATTATAAAGCCAAAAAATCATAAGCCCATGGCTATGGGTTTAGTTCATTGGTAGTGTATGTGCCTAGCATGTGTGAGACCCTGAATTCCATCCTCAGCACCCAAAAAAAAAAAAAAAAAAACATCAAGCAATCATTAGTTGGGAGGACCATCTGCAGCTGTAGAGCTACTCAATTACTTTTTGCATATTTCAATATCTATGGTGGTTTTCGTGGGCATTGTGTGGCGCATTTTATCTAAATTGCCTAATTTATGTGTCAGAATTATTTATACTATTTATTATCCTTTTGATATATCTAGGGTCTATAATAATATTGCTTTTTACATTTCTGGTATTGTTAATTTGTCTTTTTCCCCCCTTTTTAGTCTTGCTGGAGGTTTGCTAATTTTATTCATCTTTTCAAAAATAAAAAAAAAAACACTAGGATTTTGTCTCATTGATTTTCTCCATTGTTTGGTTTCAATTTCATTGATTTCTGTTCTTGTCTTCATTATCCTCTTTGTTTTGCTTGCTGTTGCAGCCCAGGACCATAAGAAAGTATCATACTGCAAATTACTGACCTGGAAAATAAGACTAAATGCTTTAGATTTATTTGTTCTTTTTTCTAGTTTCTTAGAGTAGGAGCTTAGGGTGATTTGAGACTTTTTCACTTTTCTAACATAAAATTTTAATGCTCCAAGTGTCCCTCAAAGCACTGCTTTTGCTAAGTCACAGATTTTGATATATTTTTCTTTCTGAACATTGTGCTTTTTAAATTTGCCTTAAAACTTATTTAACTCGAGAATTATGTATAAACATGTTAACATCCAAGTGGGGGAAGATTTTCCCATTATTTTTTTTATTACTGATTCTAGTTTGATTCCATTTTGGTCATAAAAACATACTCTATAATTTCAGTGTTGAGAGAGGACTGTTGAGGTCTCCAACTATAATTGTAGATTTGTCTATTTAGTTCTCTAAGTTTTTGCTGCTAGGTATATCACATTGCAAGTTAGTTGTCTGGTCTATATTTTCTTGCTGGGTTAACACTTTTATTATGTGTGGTGTAATGTCCTTTGTTGTTCCTGGTAGTTTTTTTTTACTCTGACTCTCATTTCATCTGATATTAATACAGTCACTTCTGCTTTCTTTTGGTTAAAGTCTATTTGGCATATATTTCCATCTTTTCATTTTCAGTTTTACCTATATTGTCACATTTAAATTGTTTCTTATGGGCAACATATAGTTGGTTTATTTTAAATCTATTCTGCCAATCTCTGCCTTATTGGCATAGAAGTCTATTTAGACTTACAAAAAATATTTTTTAATTTATATATGACAGTGGAATGCATTACAATTCTTATTACATATATAAAGCACAATTTTTCATATCTCTGGTTGTATACACAGCATATTCACACCAATTCATGTCTTCATACATGTATTTTGTATAATGTATAGTGATCATCACATTCCACCATCATTAATAACCCCATGCCCCCTTCCTTCCCCTCCAGCCCCTCTGCCCTATCTAGAGTTCATCTCTCCCCATGCTCCTGCTCCCTATTCCACTATGAATCGGCCTCCTTATATCAAATAAAACATTTGGCATTTAATTTTTTGGGATTGACTAACTTCACTTAGCATTATCTTCTCTACCTCCAGCCATTTACCTGCAAAAGTAGACTTACAAAATTATTGGTGCTATTAGGGCCTAACCCTGATATTTTCTTTTTCTGTTCATTGTTTTTCCTGTTATGTTTTCCCCTGAATTTCTGTGGGGTCATCATAACATGTTTTAGAATTTCACTTTGATTTATCTGTAATGATTTTACCACATCTCTTTTATAGCTTTTTTTAGTGGTAGCTCTCGATATTACACAATTTTATGTATAATTTATTACAATTTACTATTGCTGACACTTTACAATTTTAAGTGAAGTATAGAAAACTTACCTTCTTTCATGTCCCTTTGCATCCTCACTCAATACTAAATATTCATAATATTTCCTTTACATTTACATTATATTGGCAACCAGATCAATATTGTCATTCTTTGCCTTAAGAGTCAAACATAAGAAAAATCAGAAAAGGAGATGCTGTGTTTATTGATAATTTTATTCTTTTCATTGTTACTTCTTCCTTCCTGATGTTCCAAAATTCCTTTTTTTTTTTTTTTATCATTCCCTTTCTCTTTGGAGAATTTTAGCCATTCTTTTGAAGTGGGTCTGCTGGTGACAAGGTTTTTTAGTGTCCATTGAGAATGTCTTGATTTCCAAATGCATTACTAAGAATTATTTCACCAGATGCAGAATTTTACTGGTAGTAAGAGCATCTGAATAATGCTGTGACATTTTTCTAGGTTCTATGTCTCTGATGAGAGTACGCTGTCATTCAACTTGCTTTTCTCCAGTAATTGATAAGGTATTGTTTCTGTATTGCTGCTCTCAGGATTATCTTGTCTCTAGTTTTCACAATTGTGATGATGATGTATCTTGGCAAGGATTTTATTGAATGCACTCTGCTTGGGGTTTTCTCACTTTCTTGGCTCTATAGGCTAATGGTATTTGTTAAATTTTGGGGAGTCACAAGTCCAGGTTCCTGCCAGGCATGGTGACACATTCCTGTAGTGCCAGCTACCCAAGAGGCTGAGACACCAGGATCACTTGAGCCCAGGAATTCAACACCAATCAACCTGTGCCAAATATCAAGACTTCATTTCAAAAACAATAGTTTAGGTACCACACACACTCTGACTCCATTGATAATCCAGAAGAAGGGTATATGGCTCTTCTAGGGCAAAAGCAGAAGTTCAGAATTTTCAGTAAGAATGAGAGGAGTTTTTCATTATCAGGAATGAAAAATTTTAGCTCCCAATCCCAACTCTTCACTCATCATTTGATGCTGAGGGTAGGGTTGGGGCAACACCAGTAATGTTTGGCTCATGTCAGAATCATTGTTTGTTTTATAAGGCCTAACATTGTTATCTGCACTTAATGGAATAGTAAAAAACATATCTACTCCAAATTTCTCAGGATGACCTTCTAACCATGGTTTTTAATCTAGTTTCTGCAAAATACTATTGCTCACTTCCTTCAAATTGGCCACATGTTTTAGAACACAGATACTTCTTTGTTAACCATTGGTAATTTAAATATATATTTGTTTTATTAAAGTAAGAGTCAAATATAATACATAATAAGATATTCTAATATCCTCAATATTTTTCTCCTTTAACTATTAGAATCATTAAAATGCACTAATTAGAATATTGATTCTTTTTGTAGCAGTAGACATTTTAATAGAATACAAAATTAACCATAATTTTTGCTGACTCAATCCAAAATGGCACTGAAAAGTTGAAAAAAAATTACCCAGGACCATGAGCAAATTTATTCTATGCATCAATTTCATTTTAAATGTTCATTTTTATCAAAGTCATGGTAGCCATTTAAATTTTAAAAATATAGTTTAGTACATTTTGAAAATTGCTTTCTGACTAGCTTTCAATTTGATATGTCAAACAAAATGCAGTTTCAGGGGCTGGGGCTGCAGCTCAGCAGCGAAGTACTTGCCTAACACTTGTAAGGCAGTGGGTTTGATCCTTAGCACCACATAAAAAATAAACAAATAAAATAAAGACATGCTGTCCATCTACAACTACAAAAATAGATAAATAAAATTAAAAAAAAAACAGAGTTTCAGCTTTGGTGTACTTTTGTGTTAGGTTTGAGAAAGATAAATTGTCTAATAAAACTTTAAGTTTCTTATGAGTACATACAAAGAAAAAAAAATGTTTTCTATTAACATTCACTTATAGATCATTACTAACAATGTAAAATTTGAAAGTATATTTCCAATATTTAAATTTTTAATTCACAAAATTTATTTTATTGAGTTTAATTGTATATTAGATACATGCTGGGTTATGCAAATAACCAAAGATTTTTACAACATTCTTATACACATATTTTCTGTGCTATTTACACAATACAGAAAGGCACTGATGAGAATTTACACATGGGCTAATAAAAGAAATCATTACAATTATTAGGAAATATGTCATAATAAGTCAATAGTCCTTGACTTAAATAAGATTAAAGTTTATGGTCAACTTTTATCTTGAAAGGTACAAAAGCAGTTAATATAATCATATTTTGTGCTATTTATTTTACAGCATTAGATAATATTAGTTAATTACATATGTAATAAATCTAATATTTTCATTTATTTATGAAACTTTAGAAAAAATAATTTGTGATAAATTATTTTCTGAATTAAATTAAAAATTGCATAGCAAAATTAATTTTCATGAACAACGTTTTTAAACACATTAGATAACACACCAAAATAATATGTAGATTTTAACCAGTACTCTAAACAGGTTTCCCTCACATTTTCCCATGGGGTAATGAAAGAGTAAGAAATATAGATGTTATAGGTTAGTCATGGAATTAAAAGAAATTTTGACAATGCTATTCACATGCAAATATTGTAATAAAGGCATCACTGGGCATGTCTGATTCACCTAGAACCCCAGACATTATTATAATGATGAATTAATCAGAGGATACACATATCCAAATAACTGTCCAGTTCATCCCATAAGCTAGCAAAAATCAAGATTTTATTTGCCATTTTCTCTTTTAACTTGTGAATCATACTTTTAATGCCAATAAATCTGAGTCATATCACATACTTGCACAAAGTATTAATGAAACTTTAAGCTTAGTAGATGGTCTCACTATAGGCACTTCTCCACAGTGACATTCACCTGACATTTATTAAAAATGACTATTTTCATCATTACCTAAAATTGGCTATCCTCTGAAAGTTAATTTCTGTTAATCATTCAAACTTGCTGCAGATGTTACCACTGTGTCTATGGTAGAACATCCATAAAATACTCAGTTCCTCCCTGTAGGCTAAAAGTATGACCACCGGGTTCATTTTCTGTCTTTTGTCTTTGTGATTTTATAATTAACATCTTCTTTCACTTTCAGTGTTGTGAAAAATTTTATGGTCACACTCAACACTCACAAGTAGAATTAGAAAAAGTGTTAAAACAAATTAAGGTATTTTGATTCCCCAGCACAAATGGAGAGACACAGGATGCCAAAGCATGAGTTCCCTAAATCTTGAGTGAAAGATTATGGAACTTATGATATAACTGGCCAGCCAGAAGAGTGAATTTCAAAAATCATAGAAAGATAACACATAATAACCTTATTTTCTAAGAAGTGTGTAACTAACAGGTAGAGTTGCTCCACAAGGTAGGTAAGCCTAAGTTAGCACTTAGGATTTCAGTCCCAATTCTAAACATGACAGGCAGGATGACTTGAGGCACTTACTCCATCTCTCTGAGCCTAAGTTCCCTCATCTATAAATATAAAATAGCAGGAAATAACTGTTTAATGACATAGGATGATGTGGAGATTAAATGATATAAAATATTCCAAAGCATTTTGCATGGTGCCTATCACACACTATGCACTCAATAAATGTCAGTTGTTGTTATTAAATAATGTAATATTCCTTAATGAAGAACTCAGTTGGCAACAAGGCATATAACTGACTTTCCAGATGGAGTGCAAAGACATCTCTAAGTGTGGTATGAAAGAAGTGCACATAGTGCCAGTTTTCTTTTTCTTTATAATAGGATAAATTTGCAGTTAATCAAAATCAAAGTAGACATGTATAAATATGTATGATTCAAGATTCCAAAATAATTGAATCATTCCTCTATTTCTCATTCATTTCATAAATATTTATTCAGAGCACCGACAAGTAGGTCACTGCCTTTTAATTAATACTGGAACACATTCTTGAAGTCATTCCTATCTAAAGTTGAGCATCGCTAATGTGAAGTAAGTCCCCAATTCTGTGTATAAATTTGTTCAGTTACAGAAGATTCATTTTCTACCAAGAAGTAGAGCAGATACTCAGTAAATTATTTTGCATAAACCTATTTAAGTGCCTCAAAGATAAGGGCCCAGTGCATAAGCAAGCAGAACTGACAACTTTTCCTTTTGATGAATTTGATGAAAGGTATGCTTTCAGGGATCCAAACTAAAATGTTTTTTTAAAAAATTGTTTCTTTTAAAATTAAAGTCTGAAGTGAATTCTGAGAATGAGGTATCAGAAGACACTGTCTGGACGGGGACAGTGGAATGAGATTAGTGAAGTGGACACAACTATCAACTCTCTAGGGAACCATACAAAAGAATACAATTACTGAAATTCTTTACATTTAAAGTCAACACATTAACTTACAAAATAAAATAAAAAATGGGCTTACCTATGTGCTGTCCATGAAACATGGAGGACAATAGGAACTTAAGTTAAAAACAATACTTTCTGTATAATAGTTTAGGCAAGTTATATGATTGTTTTCCCCTGTTAAAATATTTTTTAAATTCTGATTTGTCACCATTTAAATTGTTTCTCTAAAATAAGCACAAATTTACAAAAGTTGATTTATTTATTTATTTATTTTAGTTATAGATGGACACAATGCCTTTATTTATTTATTTATTTTTGTGAGGCTGAGGATCAAACCCAGTGTCTCACATGTGCCTGGCAAGTGCTCTACCACTGAGCCACAAGCCCAGCCCAAAACTTGATTTTTATTAATAAATTTATCCATTCAAAACACATTTTCATGACATCTTTAACATATGTTCATTGTGGTAGATACAGGGCATAAAAATAAAAGGCAAAATCCAGGAAAGAGTCCAGCAAACATATTTTATAATACAGGGCAATAAATGCAGAGAAGTTTGTGCACCTAAGATAGTACATGTCTCACTGGGTATGAGAACTACCCAAAGTCATAAGATCAGCATAAAATTATGACAGGTAGTCTTGAGCTAGTGGAGTGGGGAAAGACATCAGGGACAGCATTCTGGGCTCAATCTCTATGTATAAAAGCTACTTCAAGACATTGGAGAGAGATCAGCAATTTGGTTAACTGCAATATTAAGAAATGGCAATGGTGAGCCTATAGCAATTTGGCCTGGAACCTATCAGGTGAAGTTCAAAAGTGAGATTTGTATTTAAGAAAGAGGATAAAGCAGCAGCACAAAAGATGGGTTGATAGAAGATGAGACTGGGGAACAAAAATCAGCTGGTGAAGGTGGGATGGGGGGAGGCAATGGGGTGGATTAATGAGCTATTAAGGTCAAAGAAATGGAGATTCATGACCCATAAGTAAAGGAGAAGAAAGGAGCACAATCAATTTTAAAATTGGGCCTACATAAGTAATGCTAGGAAAAAACAGACTGCAAAAGGAAAAGATATACTTTTTCATATAACCTGAATGTGAAAATATCTGGGAATTCTATAACATCATTAAATCCACTTATTATTCTGAAAATCCCCATGAGCTGGAAAGAATCACAAAATTTCCCTAGGTGTCTAACATATAAAGCTGGAGTGGTTTCTCTGCTTCAGCTTTTCTTCTGCTTAGTATCTGTAGTCCATTGACAATTGGACGTTCTTTGTTATTCCATTTATCTTTTCCATGAGGTGAGGTAATGGAATCATTTCATTTTTAATAAACAGTGCTAAAGCAATTTTCCAGGGCCCTCCAGAGAGACTCTGAAAAGCCAAACATCAACTTAAATGTTGAAGTACCTTTTCTGCCTAGAGTTATTAAAATAACTTGTCTTTGCTAGAAAAAAAGTAAATGGTAAGCATTGCCACTTAAAAGCAATGCCACTTAAAATTTCAATTTACTAGATAAATGTTTCAGATCATTTAACCTTAGGGCACTAATTTTCATTTTTTTTTTCTTGAAATCTATTTTAACCTAAACAGTTGGTGGTGTCAAAATAGAAGCATGTACATGCAAAAGAGCTATACTGATTTGGTGTTGTACACAGCTAGTCACAGGTATACCAATTTGAATTGGACTTACTCAAATAACAGTTTTGATTAATTTTTCACTGAATTCAAGTTGTTTGGATTAAACTAACTGCCATCATATCACCCAAGATAATTTTTTTCAAATTAATAATGAATTAAATCAAAACAAATGAATGGCTCTAAGACCAATAAAATTAATTTGGCCACAAAGCAGTGTATTCCAGTTTGATAAAATTTATATGTCTACTCAACATGTTTTATGACAAAAGACTGCACTGCTGCAGCAATAAAATAATGAGCAGTTTCCAAGTGCTTACTTTATGTATATTACTTATGCTATTAATAACATTAGGTAAGATACCATATAATTTTCACTATTAGAATCTTATAATTTTCTTAACCAATATATGCATGGTGCAAGTTTCTATAAAATATTTCTTTTCAAATCACTGAATTTTCTTCCCCAAGTTTTAATCCTTTAATCACCAAGAAATGTGAATTTTTAACATAGTCCCAAGCTCTTCCCTCTTTGCTTCTAATTGTTCTTAACCCTGTTGCCCGATAAGCAGCAGGACCCCAGGCCCTTAAGTATCAAGAGCTCCCAATCTAGTATGAGGCATAATTTCCATATTTCATTTAAAGCCATTGATCACTTTTCCTATCCGTTTAGATTTCATTTCATTTAGTTATAGTGACCTTTGAGAATACTTCAGTTATATGTGCAATAGAAACTATCTATTTTTTCAAGATAAGTCTAAGGCATTTGCAACAACATGGAAGTACTTCAGTACTTTCAGATTTCAGTCTAAGGAATTATTATCATAAAGCATCAATTGTGTATTTTTATATATTTAACCAGTCATAAATTCCAAGAAACTACATAACAAATAAAAGATACTAGGAAACCATGAACCACAGATGAATTACAGATAGTCACAGTGTTGCATTATGACTATATAGTTCTGCAACTTAAAACATGAACACCAGGAGGTGTACCTGAAAAAGTTCAAACCCCATGGTGGGGAGAAGGGGATTCTACTTATAAAGACTAAGCAGATCTTTGGTTTGGTGTAGGAAAGCAATGGAAATGAGTGGATTAAGATTAGGAGGATTTGCTTTTGTAGTGACAGCACTTTGGGACAAGCAAATGGTTTTATTTCCTTGCTTTAAACCATTATTTATGGATTAAAAGTATATATTTATTCTACAAATTGTAGGATAACCATCATTAGCAAAAGCACAAAGTATTCATTTCCAAAGAAGACACATTTTTTTTACAGTATCACAGAAGGAAGAACTTTACATGAAAATTGTTACAAATACTTCACATACAGAGTAAGATTTGGGGAAAAAAATAACTTTTTAAGACAAATGGCAAAGGCTTTCTCTTTAATAAATTCTTTGGTTTTAAACAGGTCTTTAGTGACATTTGTTCAATAAACTATTAACTGATTTTGCTGGTGTCTGTTCTGTGTGTCCGTTATGGACCAGGATGTAATTCATTATCTTGGATTACAACTCATAGAACATGTTTGAAACAATTAACCTTGCTTTAACATAAAAACAATAACAAAATAAAAATATATCTTTAGATATGAGATAGCACATTTTGTTTATGAAGCTACTACTTTGTGTGTTGCATAAACTTTTTGTCTTTTAAAAAAATAAAAACTCTGATGGTCTTAAAAGAAAGGATAAACCAAGATGAAATATGAACTCTGCACACATCTTCCCATGACCCCTGACATGATCTTTCCATTTATTGGTTCCCAGATTCCTGCATTAAAAAAAACATAATAAAACATAATTAATGTCCTCATTATTCTATAATAACTATCACTTTAGCAAAACAAAAGTACTGGGAAACAGGGGTAACCTACTGCCAAAGTGAGGAGCTCTGCTGTTGATGAATTAAGAAAATTTTAACTCAATAAAAAAAAATCAGCAATTATGAATTAATTCACAGCACTAAATATATGGGAATATATGAAAATAAAATGATAGAATAATACAGAAAACTTGAGAGAAAGAAAACGTTATGTGAAAAATTGTAAAAGAAACTAGCCCAAGGTGATTAAAAAAAATACATAGAGAAAATGCAATTGATTTACTTTTAGATTGGTTGCTACCTATTTTCTGGTGGAGAAGGATGCTATTAATTTTTGTATAACTATATATTTTCTTCTATAATAGTATAACAAGCATATTCAAGCACACTGTCAATTACTATGTCTGTTTTGAAACTCAAAAGAAACTGGATTAATAGCCTGTGTATATTGGATTTTGCCTTGTAGCTCAATGATCATTTGGAAGTAACTTACAATTTTTCTGTGTCTTGGGGCATTATTTTCTATACCATTGCTATCATCTGATTTCCTGTGAGGAAAACAAAAAGGGAAATCATTATATGTTTACAATGCATAAAATTAAGTCAGTATATACCATTTACATCATGGCGATCAGGATAAAATGGAAAATGCCAATGCAGACAGAATGCATTTTTCTAAAAATATTTTATTCTTAATGTTGATTTTTATTTTTGTGTCAGTGCTTGGAGAAGGGTTGTTGCCTTGATGTCGATGATAAAAGCTCGTTTGTTCTATGCAAAGGGAAGAGCACGAATGGGATTTGGGCATATAACCATAACTTAGGCATTGTTTGGAATCATGCAAGATAATAGCCAATAAGGAGCTCAACTAGGTTGTGTCACACAGGTCTCATGCTTTGATGTTTATTACATTGCATTAGAGGTCAAACACGGTTCTTTACCCAATGTACATCAGAACAAGACTATAAATGTGGGCTTCAGATTCTTAAGAATGACTAAACTAGGTAACTGTTGTGCATTGTGAATGTCCCTGGAGATCTGTGCAGGCTTGAGCTCATTAAACTACTGCCACTAAGCAATAAATTCAACCACCCAATCAATAATGTCAAAATTGGAGTGTGTGGATGGTGGTAGGTGGAACTGTGTAGATTATACATCCAAGTGGAGTGAATAAATGCACAATCTCCTTATTGAACTATTTGCAGTAACTAGCTTGTTTTGATGTTATTGTGTTGAGTATTATATTTTTAGATCTTTTTCATCAAGAAAATCCTATAATCATGGGGATCTAAGTACATATATAAATGTTATATGTAAAATATATTTTGTGTATAATACATAAAAATTTTTTTCTGCCCCCCACAATTATCTCTAACAAAAAAAATCTAGAAGAACATTGTTACAGGGTACAAGGTTGGATTGGTCTAAATAAACTAAAAGTGTCCTCGCTCCTTGTACTAATCTTTTACTGAGATAACCTAAAAAATTGAGACATTTTAAATGATTTCTGTGGTACAGTGAAGGATGAAGAAAATCATGTGCACTACCCCAGTTCTCAAAAAAAAAAAAAAAAATTTCATTCTTTGTATTATAGATTGAATCAGTTTGATATTGTCTCTAAGATATCCTAAGGGGGAAAAATACTGAATAGGGGAGGCTGCGTAAATGACCATGAAATTATACAGAACTGACAGTCCATTCCATACTGTTCAGGCAACCTGTTTATTAGTATGTCTTGCACAAACTAAAATGCAGCCTCTACCTGTGACCTCACAGGAATGGTCAGGGACTCTGTGGAGGCTGAACCAGGGGAACAGAAGAAGCAAGGGAAGGTTATGCTTGTCTTCCAGTATGCGAACAGCTGTTGCATATTTAGGATTCTAAGAATAAGAAAGAGGTCCAATACATGGGAATCAGAACAATTCAAAGTTCAGGTCACAATAAACAAACTGCCCAAGTTTTGCAGGAAGACAGCAGACTGCCTTGGGAGAAGTGTGATTGCCTACCAACTGGAAGAATGTCAGATTCCAATACAAAGCCTTTTCTTCCCTACCTGGTTTCATGGAACTCCCTGTTTTAATTATTTTGTGCGGTTAACTTGGAAGCTCACCTCTTGATCTCTCCCTCTCTTTTGTTTTTTTTTTTTTAACCTGCTATTTGTGAACTGAGTCAAAATGCCGGTTTGAATGTCTGTGAATTGCTGCAAGACAACTGTCTGGCCCAATACTGTTCTTTCAGGTGGCTGCAGACTCACACCCCAGGACACCTAAGGGCTAATAAGGATAAACTTCCAGTGTCATTTTGTGTTGGTGACAGTTGTCCAGATCTCCCACTTCTCAGGTTTTTTCATCTGCGATAGTCTCACATTCTCAGTCTATGGCCCTTGGCTCTGTTACTCAGACTTTAATCCCCATCTTGGGCACCTCTGTCACTGGCCTTCATACTTCATACTTCACTTCCACCTTCCCCATACCAAATTATATTCCCAGCTATTTTATTCCCAGCCTTCCTCATGTTCTACTCTAAAAAGGGTTGTAGAAGAATTCATGACAAAATTTGTATTCTCTCAAGAATAATCACTAATAGAATTACAAACCAGTGATTTTCAATCTGACAATCAGAACTACTGGTAGATGTTGTCAAGAAATACAAATGCCCAGACCCAATCCCAGAGGTTCTGGTCTGGGGAATCCAGCAAGGTCTGAGTCACTGTATCTGACTATGTAGTCAAGAATGAGAACCATTTAAGCAAATAATATTTCCCTGTGGTCATTGAACACTGATGCATCAAAGCCTATGCTGAGCATTTTTACACTGTAGTATTATTTAATCCAATAGGTTTAAGTGATAAATTCTACTATGAACCCATTCTGTAAAGGAGAAAACTGAAGCACAGAGAAGTGCGGGCAGTAAGTGATACAGGGGAATTATTCTGTTGTTTTTATTGTTTTTAATCTTGTTTTGTAGTTATAAATGGACGGAATGCCTCTATTTTGTTTATTTTTATGCAGTGCTAAGACTCAACCCCAGTGCTTCACACATACTCTGCATCTGAGCTACAGCCTCAGCCCTAGATGGGGATTCTAACACAGGCAGAGGACTCCAGATGCCAATCTTCACCACCTCATGGACATGTTCAGAAAATAACATGCATATCATATATTCTGGTGCTTTTTGTGTTCCTGACTGTAAATAGTTCATTCAGTTCCATATTTATCCGTATTTAACTGAAGCAAAAATTAATCTGTAAACAGTGATACTTACAGCTGTTCAATTTGTTCAAATTCTTTCCCTTCCTCTGTGTAACAAAAGAAGAACATGAGAAGAAAGGTTTACTATTTTTAATGAAACATACATGTTCAATTTAACCCCCCTCCCAAGCTAAGAATGCCCAGTGCTGCTCTTCCTGTTTGGAATGAAGCTAAAACACACTATCTTAACCAGAAGCACCAACGCAGGTGCTCCTGCTTGCCTTCCTCTTTATCTACAGACTTCATCTCCATTTCTGACCAAGAAAAGCCTGGGATTTTCAAATATATGATTGATTATCTGCCACTATTTAAGTTATTAAAAATTCAATACAAAATCAGAAAAGAATACAGAATGTATAGTAGATTCTTTCAAAGGACCATTGGTTTCTCAACCCATATCCCATCAGGCACAGGCTACAAAAATAAGACACTGACAAGACAATGTCTTTTAAGAAAATGCCAGAATATTTGATAAAAATATTTTAAAATGAATTATCCAAGTGGAAAAAAAAACTGTCTTTAAGATCTTCTATATTAAGCAAAGACAGATTTTTCTAATATTGCAATGTCAACTGTCACATCCCCTCATTAGTGCTCAGGTATCAGTAGCATCAAAAGAAAAAAGTTAATTTTATTACTAATATTTTTAAGCAAGTTGAAACAGGAAGACCATCAATATAGGCTCACAGCTCACTATCTCCCTTGTTATTAACATAAATACTGCTGCAAATAATAAAACAGGGTTCTTTCACAATACTTCAAAGTCACTGTGATATATTAAGTCATAGTACATATCATAAGTAAGTGATATCATAAATAAGTAGCAATGAAAAAATAAATCCTACCTGGGTGCTTCTTTTTCTTTTGCGTGTACATTTCACAAAGCAGAATAAAAGCCACTAAAAGGATAACTTCAGCAATGATTGCAAGAAAGGGTTTGAGGGGCACCAAAAAGCTCAGCACAACAAGTTCAATGTGTTCCTCACTCTCGCCCAGCTGGAATATTGCATGGCACCAGTAGGATCCGCCATCTTCCTCCGAAAGATGCATTATCTTGAGCCTTGTTTCATTAGAGTGTTTTCCACTGATAACATATTTATCATTCATGTGAACATCAACAGGAACCTAATGTAAGGAAATGTTAAAATCCAATGCTATCATATCACATAAAAGACACATGTCCTATATGATCTAATTTTGAGCAAAGTTATCACGTAATGCCAAGAAAACTGCTTCCTGGAAAAAAGGCATACTAAAATTTGTGAGACCTTATATACAACAGAATTAAATCTTACCAGAGTTTGATTTTCCAGGTAGCAAATCAAGGAATAAATATTCTCTGTGATAAGAATTTAGCACTGAATGTTTTAAAAAAGTGAATAGATCATCATGGGTGAATATTACATGAGAATAAAAAACAGAAGAATTCCAGCCATCTGGGTTTTACATTCCAAGACTGACCAGCTCCTCACAAGCACAAGCACACAGTGAAACAACTCCCAACCCTGAAGCTACCCACTATTTCTGATCACTCCCATGAAAGTCGACCACTAACCCTGACAATGGGAGCTCTCCACACTGGAACTGAAGCTGCAATCTTCAGACCTTCCAAGCTGATACAAAAGCAATGGAAAAAGAGATTTGCTATCTACAGGGGCTTGTACCCTTCTTATCCTTCACGTCCCAATTTCTGTCTCACAGGCAAAATGGCTTCTGAGATTCTCTAGGTTTTTGCGAGGCTCATAACAGTCATACTAAACTATTTGGAAGCTGCTATATTTAATCAATTTAAATAATATTTTATTCCTAGGCCCATCTGATGTCTTCCCTGGTCTCACTGTTCAATAAATGTTACTCTGCATAAAAATATTCTCTGAGGTTACCTGAGGAAGAACTTTCTATGAGTTTCTTGTTGGTCAAAAACATTGTAGTGACCTGACTCAATGTACACAGCACTGCCCGGGATGTTTAGGACAAATGCCCCCTCCCAGAGTCAGAGGTGAAAAGTCAAAGTCTTGCACTTAAAATAAGTCCAGCTGATTCTGATGCAGATGGTTGGTTACATTTTAGAAAAATACTTGACTTAGAGTTTTGACCTGGACCTTCTTCCCTGTACTTTTCTCACATCCTATTATGACCCATGCTCAGAGTCAACTTAAGAGAATGATTTTGTAACAAATGGACAGAAGCACAGGTATATACATGTAAAATGACATTCTAAAAGTTTAATATAATTTTATTTAGGGAGTTTTGTTCAGTAATAAAGAGAAATGAAAATATGTCATTTGCAGGAAAATGGATGGAACATGAGGATATTATGTTCAGCAAAACAAGCCAAACTCAGAAGGTTTTAGGTCATACGTTTTCTTTCACATGTGGAAGCTAGAAAGGAAAAAGGAAAGGAAAGATGGTGGAGGGATCGCAGGGAAATCAGTAGAATGGAGAAAAGGGACAAAGGGCAAGGAAGAGGAGAAGGAAAGAAAAAATATATATGATTCAATTTAGGCCACTGTTTGATATCATATATGCACATATAAATCAGGTTGTGTATTTCAAACACTTGATTTATTTTTACAAATTTTTTTTAATATTTGCGTACACCTTTCCTAATCATCAGTAACATGACAAAGAGAAATATTAATTGGGTAAGTCTATATCTGCACAACCTGGAGCTATTCTTTGAAAAACTAAGCCAATGTTACCACGGAATCAGTCATTCCTGCTTTCCAAGTTCTCCCTCTGTCATCCTTCAGCTGTCTATAAATCACCAATTTTGTCCCAGAAGGAATTTAATATTTCATTATAAAATCTCTTCTGACTCATATGCTTCTTCTAGAATGATAGCCTGCCTTTAACAGAGCTTTAATTTCAATGATCATTAGCAGCAGGGCTAGAGAAGGATGTCCCTGAAGTCTTCTAGCCATTTGAGGCTATGTGGGAGGAAGAAACCAAAATTGATTTATTGAATCCGTTTTTTTTTTTCCTTCATATCAGCTATTTGAATAGTCATTTCCCTTAAATAAATGAAAATTAAAGTACAGTGTTTGGCTCCCATCTAGTAACTGGAAGGCCAAAAGAAAAAAAAAAAAAAAAAAGCATATAGCACTTACAGATAGAACCTAAGTTACCAGATTTTCATTATTTTTCTCAAATGGTAGTCTTATGTTACATTCTATCACAGATACTTCATAAGACAGAAATGGGAAATGAAGGAGTTTTTTTCCCCAGTTACTTTCATGGAAGGTTAGGGAAAGAATCTCTTTTGATGAGTTTATTTCTAAAGTGGTTAACTATAAATGAAATCTAACTTCCTTTTGAAGAATTTAAATAAATTGCTAAACCTAAAAAAAAAAAAAAATTAAAGTACAAGCTAATGAAACTAAGATATCTTCATATGTACAATGCAATATGCTGAAACACCAAAAGACAACTCCATTTATCACTGTTCTTTCATTATGAATACATACCAAAAAAATAAACATGGTAGGAATTTTGAGTCTATTATAATCTTGTTATCTATAAACTAAAGGGGTTTTGTTGGTGTTGTTGCTTTCTTCAAATCAAAGAAGCAAGCTCTTACCTGTACACTCCCATTACTACGGTACCATGTCCAATTTGTAGGAAAACAGTGTTCACATTTACACACCAGGACAGTAGAATCTCCCACATACGTGATCAATGGCTTGTGTTTTCCGTGAAGCTCAGGAACTAAGAGAGATTTTTTAAAAATGTACATACTGAAACTGTTCAAGTAAAAGAAATGTCTTAAATTTGAAGACATTTTCTCCTTTAATTTTCTCAACAATATGTGACTTGATTTTCTTTATGTTGTTTGAGTTATACATGAATTGAAACAAATTAATAGTCACCAGGGTATAGTTAATAGTAGTAAAAATACTAATAGCTAGACAGCTGCAATATAATTGTCTCCAAAGTAGAAATGGAAGAAAGCCCTTCTGTGATTGAACCTAATAACAATTATAGCATTGCAATGAACTGTGACATGCGGCAAACACCTGTAATCCCAGCAACTCTGGAGGTAGGGCAAGAGAACCACAAGCTCAAGGCCAGCCTTGCAACTTAGTGAGACCTTGTATGAAAATTAAAAAAAAAAAAAAAAAAAAAAAATTAAAAGGCCTGGGAATATAGGTAGGTGGCAAAGCACCCCTGGGTTCAACCCCTGGTACCAAAAAAGAGAAAGAAGCTCCATGTTTCCAAGTTTATTATTCCCACCTCTTATGTCACCATAGAGCAATTATTTTCTTCAAAGTTTTGTTTTTTGAAGGCATCTGAGTGAAAAGAAAATTACCACATTGAAAATTGCTGGTTGATACAGATTTACCACAAATGGAACTGGAGACTATCATGCTAAGTGCAATAAGTCAGTCCCAAAAATCTAAAGGCTGAGTGTTCTCTATGACATGTGCATGCTAACATACAATAAGGGGTGGGGTGGGGGGGAGAATAGAAGTTCACTGGATTAGACAAGGGGGACTGAAGGGAAGGGAAGGAGGATGGGAATAGGAAAGACAGTAGTATAAAACCTATGTTCATATATGAATACATGACTAGTGAAAATCCACATTGTGTACAACCACAAGAATGGGATCCTAATTAGAATAAGTTATACTCCATAACTTATTATGTATAAAACATCAAAATACACTCTATTGTCATGTACATCTAAAAATAACAAATAAAAATAAATAAATAAATAAATAACAGATTTATTAGAAGCCAGCAAAGAGTTAGAGAGGGTCGGAACATTAAAAAATAATAATAATAAATTAAGAAAAAAGAACAGCATAAGAAAAAAGGTTAAATTGAAAAACACTTCATGTGACTTTTTAAAAATATATATGCTAATGTATATGATGACAAATTTCTTAGGTAAGTTTAATATAGATGTCATTATAGCAATAATTAGGTTTTAAGATTTGAACAATTACAAATTAAGTTTTAGGATACAAACAATTTGGTGAAGAAAATTTCAAAAAAGAATACAAGTAATACAATAAAAACTCAAGCCTACATGAAGAAATCAGTTCCTCTGATTGACCTCAAAAGGATGTATCTAGAATGAACACTTAATCTAGGGATGTCAACTGATCAATGATGATTACTCTTTTTGATTTCTTTCTTGTTTTTTTTTTCCTTTTACTAACTTTAGCACATTATTTATTTTGTTTTTTTTTCACTTGTGTTTATTTGTTTAGTTTGCCAGCAGGGGAAGAATGGATAAAATTATGACTGTCTAAATTTTTTATACTATGTTGTCAAATTTCATAGGTATTTTAAAAATTTTACTCATTATTCTATTTTTTTTTTTAGATTTTATATTTGAGAGAGACACAGTAGAAAGCGGGAAGATCAATTTTAATTGCTAAAGTTAAATATAAGATTAAATATATTTTTCAAGTACTCCTGAGTTCCTTCCTATTACCCAAAGATAATTGGGCAAGTATTTGCTGAAGGTATAAATTTTAATGATGAGCAAAAGGAAAATAATTGGTAACGAGTGGGAAAAAAATTCTAAATTGTGTAGCCCTAGACAAGAGTTTCTTCATGGGTTCTGTCTTTCAGTGATTAATGTTACAATGGCAAGTGGGCAAGCCACCTTGTATTCCTTACTGTTTAAAATGTGCCTAGATCATTGTCTCCAATATAATTATACATATCCCCTCTTCATTGGGACTGCTGAGCAGCAGAGTACTGAATGAGACACTGTTAATAATAGAGGTGCACATAAAAGGAAGGTATGTCACCCCGAAGGAATAAATGCTTGGGTAATCCTAGCAGAGATGACAGAGCAATCCATAAATCAGAGGTTCCCATACTTTTAATAGCCAACTAAACATGTTTTGATTGAACTGAGTAGGCAACAATTTTACATAAACCAAAGATGTGAAGTACCAATCGGAATTTTCAATCACCCCCTAATAATCTTTGGGCACCTATAGAGGAATTACTCGGGTGCTTCTGAAGAAGCACAATGCAGGAGAGTCGAGAGCATGTAGCTCACTCAAGGTGCTGCTCATTACAGTCATCCCAGCCAGAAGAAGCTTGGTGGCTAATCTCACCAAAGATCTTCTTGGCATTCCTTTTGAAAGACTAACTCCCTATCTGTCACCATCAAGCTAGGGAGCATGAGGTTAAGTTCAAAAATCAGAAGTCAACACAATGTCACAAAGACAAGATTTGGGTCTAGGAGATACTTGACTTAAGACTACAGTTTTAGTGGTACCAGCTTTAAGGCTAAGGGTAGATCATCCCCATCCTGTGGTATTACAATAAAGATTAAACAAGAAAACATAATGTCCTTGGTGCATGGGAAACACCATAAAATTAAAACTTTTATTAAGATTATACACTGGTACTGCTTTCTTAATTAAGCTGTTTTATAATCTGCAATGCCCACGGCCCTTCTATGTCCTGTTCATTGGCCGAATTAATAGGATCAATTTTTTTTATGTGGAAAAATGATTTCTAGGCCAGCTAGCCCTGTGAATCCGAAAAGAAATAAAAGCCAGGAAAAAGAGAGAGAGAAAGAGAGAGAGAGAGAGAGAGAGAGAGAGAGAGAGAGAGACCTGGAAATTATCTGAACCATGGGAATGAGAAAAAGACGCTAAACTGTGTCCTTTATGAAACAAGTAAAATGACAAAAAGTAGGAGATAAATAATTAAAAAACAAGGGTCAGGAAAAGAGTGAAGAAATAGGAGCGCTGAGATGCTAATTATGTAGATATGGCCCCAGTCCATCCTCAAGTGTAACTATCACTACAGAAAGGTAGAATCTTTGCCACCTGATCCTCACATAAAGCATTAATATCCAGGATATACGAAGAACTCAAAAAACTAACACCGAAAAACAAATAACCCAATCAATAAATTGGTAAAAGAACTGAACAGACACTAATCAAAAGCTATACAAATAGTTGACAAATACATGAAAAAAATATTCAACATCTCTAGAAATTAGAGAAATGCAAATTAAAACTACTCTGAGATTTCGTCTCACTACAGTCAGAATGGCAATTACCTAGAATACAAGGAACAATAAATGTTGATTAGGATGTGAGGAAGAAGGCACACTCACACATTGCTGATGGGACTGCAAATTAGTGCAATCATTCTGGAAAGTAGAGATTCCTCAAAAAAAAAAAAAAAATAGGAATGGAACCATCATATGACCCAGCTATCCCACTCCTTGGTATACATCCAAAAGATATAGCATACTACAGTGACACAGCCATATCAATGTTTATTGCAGCACAATTCACAATAGCCAACATATGGAGCCAACCTAGGTGCCCTACAACAGATGAAAGAATAAAGAAAATGTGATACACACACACACACACACACACACACACACACATATATATATATATATATATATATATATATATATATATCCAACAGATAAATGGATAAAGAAAATGTGATACACACACACACACACACACAATGGAGTATGACTCTGCCATAAAGAAGAATGAAATTACAGTGTTTGTCAGTAAATGGATGGAACTGTAGCAGACTATCATGCTAAGTGAAATAAGCCAATCCCAAAAAGTCAAAGGTAGGATGTTTTCTTTGATATGCAGAAGGAATCTAAAATTGGGAGGGGGGAGAATACAAAATAGAAGAATGATCAATGGAGTAGATGAAGGGGAAGGAAGGAGGGATGAGATAGGGAAAGACAGTGGAATGAATCTGACCTAACCTTCCTATGCACACATATATGAATATACCACAGTGAATCTCACCATCATTACATTCACAAGACACTAAAAAAAAAAAAAAAAAACTATAAGTAAATAGCAGGAAGATCAGTAGAGTAGAAGGAGGAGAACAGGAGAGGGAAGAAATGAGGGAAAAAGGAAGTTCTGGGGACTGAATTAGAGCAAATTATATTTCATGCTTTTAAAAATATATCAAAATGAATCCTAATGTTATGTATAACTAAAGATAATCAACTTAAAAAAAAAAAAAAGCAACCTTCAGTGAATCGTACTGCTTTAACCACACATTCAACTGGTTGGCTAAAGCAGCTAAATAAGATTATTGTGTTTGCAATGGAGTTTCATTCAGTTATAAAGAAGAAATTGTGTCATGTGCAAGAAAATGGATAGAACATGACAGCATAATAGGCCAGACTATATGGAGAAGGTAGAATGGAGAAAGGGGGAAAAGAGGGCATGGATCTCATGAAGACAGAAGGGAGACTGGGAGAGTAGGGGAAGAAGACAAGGGGTAGTGAGGAGGGGAGGGAAGGAGGGGTAATGAGGAATGAAATTGACCAAATTTTATGTGCATGTACAAATCTGTCACAATGGATCCCACTATTATGTACAACTATAATGTAGAAATAAAATTTTTAGACATTATTGTGTTTGCATAAGCATTATAATTCAAACAAATCAGTACAATTTAAGTGAGGGTGCCCAGTTTCTGCACCTTACAGATAATGCAAAATCAAACTGGCTAAAAAGACCTATGAAGTATGTGAAGCAGAAAGCATACATGGAATAAAATATAAGAATTAAAAAGGAAATAGCTCATCCCCAACAAATTAGTCTTAACGAGAAAAGGCAGAAAAAAAAAATCAAGTAATACTTTGAAACAACCAAGAACTATTTTTTTTAATAAAAAGACAACAGTCCAGCTTATTTAAAGGGAGGAAAGATTCTCTCTCACATAGGTGTTTTGCCCTATTAGCTAAGGCTATTTTCTTAGTATTCATTTGATTTTCTTAGTGTGCAGCTACCACTTCAGAGATAGCACAGACATGGAGGAAAGTAACCAATATAAGAAATTGGAAGTAACTCTAGGATCCAAGAGAATAAGGGGACCATCTGTCTTAATATTAATGTAACAAGTATATTTTAAGTTCTTGAGAAAGAGAAAATGATTAAATGTTAAAGGCTCAAATCGGCTGAATCATGGAACATTTTGTTCTCTATTATTTTCCTTAGGGCAGAACCGATTTTTGCACTAGATATTTTAAGGCTGTGGTTACAGAAGGCTGGCAATGCTCTACAGTCTGAGGTCCATGCTAACCTCTGTTATCAACTCCTTCCTCTTGTTCAGCCTTCTTGCTTTCCAGCCCTAAAGAGGAAGGCTCTCCTCATATTATAGGGCATTAATTAGGCCCTATTTCCTATAACTGGGAATTTCGAAGCAGAAACAATTCAGCCCCATTCTCATCAGTTTTTGTTTTTTTTTTTTTTTTCCTGGTTGCAGGTGAATTATCTTCTTCTGTAGAATAAGTAGTACCAAACTGAGTTTGGGTTATGAAGGGATAGACTAGTTTACTTTGGCTTAAAGGCTAGTAACACCTAGCTGGTGGGCCAGTAACAATCCATCTTGGTTCCCCTTTCTGTGTGTATTTCCACAGCTGACATTTTGCTGTGAGGAGGAGTAACAGGATCAGTTCAGGGCTAATTTTTTTCCTGAATATCCTAACAGAGCACTATCAGTCTATCAACTCAATACTACTTTCTAATCACACTTACAGATTAGGTGAAAGCATTTGAAAATTAATGTCTCACTTGAAAAGATCAACCCTACTCTAGAGCAGGTGTCAACTAAAGACTTACAGAGGGATCCTCCACTAAAGACAGAGGGTTCTTTGCTTCACAAGCATAAGGCCCTGATTCAATCCCTAGCACCCCCGCCCCCACAAAAAAGACACAAGGTTCCCTCCATCCTCAGATGGAGCAAAGCCACACTGCTTGACTTCTGTGGGAGAGGTACAAAGTGTATTCATGAAGCACTGGTCTTTGGCCAGATTAGGATCATCTTAGCACAAACACTGTTTAGAAGTACAGACTTTGCAAATGGTTGTGCTGGGCATTGGTCAAGGCCAGAGTTTCTGCTTTCCTAGATTGGTGATCTTTCAGATATTCTATTTCTCAATTTCAGTATATTTCCTTCCATAGATTAGGTCATGCTTTAACAGAAAATGTATTGAAATATAATCAAAATATTGGAATTTTCCCGCAGGTTAAGAATCAAAAGTGGGAAAAGGTAACACTGGGAGGAAAACATGAAATCCTGTTTTTCAGCAAGTCTCCATGAGGCACATGCTTGGGACACATATCTGGCAGCTGAAAGGGGTTTTCTAGGAAATACTCGGGTATTATATAAGATCCAGGTTAGGATCACATGGCTGTGCTATTAACCATCCCAATTAAATGTTGGGATTAAGCTGTACACTACAAACAAATGATAATGACCGTGTGATGACAAGGAGAAGATGAAACAAAATTCTGTTTTCTTTTTTTATCTCCTCTGTTTCCTTAACTGTCTCCTGGACTAATGCCCAAGTTCACATTGACCATTCCTCTGCTCTGCTTTATATGGGTAATAACAGCAGTGTGGGCTTGAATGATACAATGTACCATATTTATTTATTTATTTATTTATTTTTTTTTTTAATTTTTTATTGTTGGTTGTTCAAAACATTACAAATTTCTTGACATATCATATTCCTCACTTTGATTC
>NW_025999924.1:11551001-11606212 GCF_001458135.2 Marmota marmota marmota | reverse complement strand
ACTCCAGATCATCTGAAGCATGTATATCCTGAATTCTTTATCTGACATTCCATCTGCTGCAGCTGTTACCTCTTCTAAAGTTGCGTTGACCTGCATTGCTTGTGGTCCTTTCTTTCCTTGTCTTTTCATACTGCTTGCGTTTCTTTCCTGCAGGCGCGGGCGGCGGCTCTGCTCTCTCCTTATTCCAATTGGGGTGTCGTGGCTACCACGCCGGCAGGTCACTGGGCCTGTTCTGGGCGCTGGCGGTGGCTCTGTTCTGCCCCTACTCCAATTGGGGTGACAAGTGTACCACACCGGCAGGCCACTGGGCCTGTTCCGCTGGTCGGTCGCAGATCTGCCCACCTTTCGGGCACGGGTGGCAGCTCTGCTCTGCCCCTACTCCAATTGGGGTGTCGTGACTACCCCGCCGGCAGGTCGCTGGGCCTGTTCCTGGCACGGGCGGCGACTCTGCTCTGCCCCTACTCCAATTAGGGTGATGTGTGTACCACGCCGGCAGGCTCCTGGGCCTGATCTGCAGGTTGGTCCAATGTACCATATTTAGAGAACACTAATTTGTTTGAACTATTGGGGTGGGAGGGTGGACACAATTTGTTCTGGGCCACTACTTATGTTTGGAAATATTTATTAATTTAAGGACAGTGTGACAGTATTCTAATGTGCCTTGCTGATTTTTTAAACTCTGGGTAAAGTAGGACACATGAGAGCCTTGGGGTTGGAATAATCAGGTTTGAAGGTAGTGAAATGGCTGATTTAGGATACTGTCTAGGAAGATGGGTTCGAATCTAGCCAGTGGAAAAGTAGCTCTCTGGAGCTAGAAGGTTGGAGATCTGCATTTGCATAGTAATGGACTAGAATAGATTAGCTTAAATGTTACCATTGGTTTAAGGACATTTAGATGCTACCATATTTGGACAAAGATTCTTCCATATGGTCAAGGAGAGCTAAGTGGACTTCAGCATGAAGACTGAGGACTAAAGTCCTAGCTGCTTCTATGATGCTACTTTTCCACACTTTTACTTCTTGGATACTTCCCAGAGAAGACAGATGGCTGAGTCATGACAAGTCTCATAGCATTTGGTCCTATCAAAATCTCCCCATGAGTTCCAAAAAGTTCTCGTTTGTAACCAATTTAATTTTTGCATACTTTCTACAGAGATTTTTAATATTGATTCATATTATGGAAATTTTCAGCAACTAAGGATATTTGACCCACTACTGAAGAACTCTCATCTCTCATCTTTCTTGGATGAAAAATAATCATCAGCAGCTAGAAGCTCCCGACGTGCACTTTTGCTGTCTTGCAGGTTCTGGCATCCACAGCCAAACACACAAAGTCAGCAGGGTTTTTTGCCTTGTACTAATCAGTAATGTCGAAGCCCTGTTATACCCTTGTAGCAATAAATCAACTGGCTCCTGTAAAGACAGAAGCAGGGACTTTGAAGATGATTTTTTCTAAGGGCTCAGGCTCGAGCTATAGTTGGCTCATGTAGTCTATGACCCCCCCAAAAAAATTTATTTTGGCTAACTTTAAAATAGTGGATAAAACAGGCTTTTCATGCACATTCAACTCTAGTGCTGCTAAGAAAAGAAAATTCTTCTTAGGAAAAACCATAAGCAACCCATGTAGAGAAAGTATAATAGGACAGTGTTTTAGTCAGCTTTTCACTGCTGTGACTAAATGATCTGACCACAACAACTATAGAGGAAAACAAGTTCCTTTGAGGGCTCACAGTTTCAGAGGTTTTAGTCCTTAGAAGACTGGCTCCATTCCTTAAGGTTCCAGGTGAGGCTGAACATCCTGGCAGGAGAGGGTGGCAGAGGGAAGCAGTTCACATCACAGTGATCAGGAGGCAGAGAAAGACACTCCACTCTCCAGATACAAATATATACTCCAAGCCATGCCTCAATCCCCACCTCCTCCAGTGACACCCTACCACTTTAGTTAACACTCAGTTAATCCCTATCAGGGGATTAATTTCACTGATTGGGTTAAGACTCTTACAACCCAATCATTTCTCCTAAGAACCTTCTTATGTTGTCTCACACGTGAGCTTTTGGGGGCCACCTCACATCCAAACCGTAACAGACAATTATAAAAATATAATATACAACACTCCACAAGCTTTACAGACCTAATAAAAGAATAACTATAACATTAATTATTGTGTTGATATCTTTAAATTCTACATAAATGAAATCATTTCTCCAAACAATATTCAACCTAAATGAATTATTATTTTTACCAAGGAAGATCTGGAAGGACTCAACTTATTAATTTCATAAAAACCTTCAGGATATAGTACATACTTAAAAGTTATATTACTGCGAAGCAGCAATTAAAACCAAACAAGTTATCTGGACACAGGGGTGCCTGTCTGTAATTTCATCTGCTCAGGAAGCTGAGGCAGGAGGATTGCAAGTTTGAGCCAGCCTGAGAAACTTAGCAAAATACTGTCTTGATATAAATAGGCTGGTGATGCTGCTCAGTGGTAGAGGGCTTGCCTAGGCAGGCATGAGGCCCTGGGCTCAATCCCCAATATCACAAAAATAAAGAAGAATTTGAACTAAATTGCTTCACACAAATTAAAAAACAAGAGGAAAATGCAAATATTCAGTGGGTTTTTTTTTTTTTTTTGCATGTCTGAAAGACTTGATTTAAAAGCTCATCCCTGTATTGGTCAGCGTCAGCTTAGTAATGTCAAAATAGTTGGGGAATCAAGAGGCCTTCCCTAAGAATACTTGGCATGAAATTGATATTTTTGAAAAATAAAATGCTTCCAATAATATTCACATCAGAGCCAAGAATGGTCATATATAGTAATCTGATTGATTTATGATGAGGGCTAATAAGGAAAAAAAAATGTTGTACAGTCAATACTTAAACTTTGATCAGACACGGTAAGTCTGTATTTCCAGAAAATAAAGCAATGTAGAGGACAGAGAGGAGATACACACACTAATTTTAACTAATAGGTGAAAAGTATTAAACACAAACACACACACACACACACACACACAGCATTTAAAGTTGAATTTCCTGGGAGCACTTAAGTCATGAGATTTGGTGAGCAAACACCTAGAGGCCTTCTTTACATATTTAAAGGACACTCAATAAAATGTGATTATTAGTATTTTGTGTGTGTATATGCATGTGTGTGTTTAATACTTTTTCACTTATTAGGAATAGTGAAGGGGGGAGACAAAGGGAAGAAAGAAAGGAAAAGGTAAGAGAAAAGAAAAGGAGAAAAGGAGCAAAGAGGAGAATGAAAGGGAGGACAAGACAGGGAAAAGAAGAGAGGAAAAAGGACACAGTAAGGAAATGCATACGGTCCATCCACTCCTCCACTAAGTTAAATTAGTCAACAGAAGAAAGAAGATTAAGAAAGAATATACATGATCAAAATAATCAAAGGACAAAGCCAATTTCTGCCTTTGGAAAGACCAAGGACTTGTTATCTTTACTAAATTGGAACATTTACAAAACATGCAAAGGAGGTGTGTCCCAGTGCAGAGAGGACACAGGGAGGGACGTGGGAGTGAACCACCTTCAATCATGGAAATAAAGAAGCAGGTTATTCTGCTACTGACAGGGCCTTCAGGATAGGATCAGTATTCTGTCAGAATAAAGTTTTTGGAAAAAGGAGAAGAGTCTTCCCGTTCTCTGGAAAATTAATGTGTAGCAGAACCCTACACAGTTTTCAACAGGCTATATTTCCCAAATACCAGCATGAACACTGTAGTTCCTTAATCTACCACAAAACATTGGGATGTTCATAAAGATAATTACCCCAAAGCAATTTGTCTTTATTAGGAGACTATTTGAGTTGGATAATAGAGATTGTGACTTTGTAAAGTTTTGGTTTAATGATGGTAATAGTAAATATATCAATTTGCTTATTTCTCTGAGGAAGAACTGTAGATTATATTGTGGGGTTTGAATAGTCATGTGGCACATAATGACATTTCAGTCAACAATAAATCATTGATACACAGTGGTGGTCCCAGAAGATTATAAGGGAGCTGAAAAATTCCTATTACCTAGTGCATGGGTAACTGAAGAAGAGGCAAGAGAAAAGGAAACTGCAGGAGAGAAGGAAATATTCCCATGAAAAGTCAAAGTGAAGTGTTCAGCAGAAGCGGAATACTAAGGCTCCTTAAAAAATTTACAAGCATGGACCCAGACATAGCAAGGTTTTCATTAAGGGAGGAAGACTCATGGTGCATCATCTGCTTAAAAGCAAATCTATGACAAATACAGTGAAACAAATCAAGCAAACCACTCTGAACAGATTTCTGAATAGGTCTTCTGAAGAGAGCCTCATGCAGGTCCTTCAAGAATGTTCCAGAAAGAGAACTTGTTATCAGAGAGATGACAGCTCCTTGTGTGTTGCTGCCCCTAAAGACTGTCCATGGTACAAGAGGTGGCAGTGAGGACAGGGCCATGAGTCTGACTCTGTGCAGGTCTAGACTCGTATGTGTATTTGTGTTTTCACTTTAAACAAAAACATTTACAAAGTTGAAAAAAAAAAGACTCTTTAATAAAAACAAAGGTTTACCACTGGTTACATGGAGAAAATATTTTTGCATAGCTATATAATGTTTGTGTTTTAGCCTATTAGAAAAGTCAAAAAAGTTTTTAAAAAGTTTAAAATTTATAAAGTAAAAAGTTACAGTAAGCTAAAGATGATTTATTATTAAAGAAATTTTCATTTATAAATCTAGTGTAGCCTAAGTGTGCAGGGTTTACAAAGTCTACAGTGGTAGACAATTAAGTCCCAGGCCTTGACTCATACTCACCACCCACTCACTGACTCACCCAGGGAGACTCCCAATCCTTCAGGTCCCATTCACGGGAGCACCCCACAAAGGCATACCACTTTGTATCTTTCATACTGTATCTTTACTGTACCTGTTACATGTTTAGATACACAAATTCTTACCACTGGTTACAATGGCAGACAGTGTTCAATGAAGTAACACACTCTCCAAAGTCCTAACCTAAGAGCCACAAGCTCCACTACAGAGCACAGGTGTGTCGCAGGCCAACAATCAAGGTTTCTGTAAGTGCTTTGTGTGTTTCCCACAGGAAAGCACCTGATGACACATTTCTCAGACTGTATCCTGCTGTTAAGGGATGCGTGGCTGTATTTTTAAACGGCCATACGTGATGATATAAAATGTACTCAACCCTTTGTGCATCTCCATACTATTTTTAAATTTTACGGATCTCTAAAATAACAAGGCCTGGAGTCAGGGATGTAGTACACCAAACCATATTCTCCTAATCTGGGAGAGAACAGTAACTCAGAAATCTGGAGGACTATTACAAAAGCTCTAAATTTAGAGGGCTGAATTAATAAATAAATTAAGAGACTAATATGATTTATGAAAACCTGGCAGGCTGGCCTTTGGAAGTAAAACCTGTATTTAAACTAAGAGATGGAAGCAGAGAGGGGAGTGGATTAGGGAATGCAAGACCATTTTCAAGGTCACCTTTGTGAGTCAATGGAAAGCATGTAAATTTTTTTCCCCAACTTCATTGTGTGTATTATTACAATAATAATTAAAATCAGGGACTTAAAAATCTAAGAACATAATGCTGAAGTTATTATTTCTCAAGTTATTAATACTGACCTTTGATATTAAATGTTCCCTTTTGTTCCTTTTCCTCTTCAAAGAAGCAGGAATAACTTCCCATTTGTTTGCTATTAATGATGGTGAACCTAAAGGTAATTTAAATTATTAATCCAGGCTTAGTTCTTCAAATACTTCTTAATGAAAATTAAGACTTAACAATTAATCAAAATTTAAAAACAGAAATAATTCTATAAACATGCAAATTAGAATATTAGCTTAACATTCATTAACTGCAAAGGAATTTTTTATTGTCAGTAAAAATATTTAGGATAAAACCAATTCTGGCTATCAACATAGGTTGAAAATCTTGTATACTCACGTGTATTGGGTATACAGGGTGTTTCCTGATGCATTAATGAGATAATTATTATTCTCAAGTAGCTCATCACCTTTTCTCCAAGTAATGTTTATTGAATTCAAATCTCCAGATGTTGTGAACTGGCATGTGAGTTCCATATTAGAAGGCTTTTCTAATGTGATATTTTTTTCTACTAGCATACTGGACTTGTCTGTAAGTCATGAAAGACAAAAAATGTTTTAAAAGTTACATTTGCAGGGAAATCCAATATATAAAACCTTTTCTAAATTTTCAGTGGTGCTATATGAACAGTTTCTCAACATTCCATCCATTTATTTGAAGAATTATTCCTCTGTCAACATAGATCTGGTTACTTTTCTTATTCTCCTTCACAGGCACAGCTGAAGAAAAGTTTTGATACCACATTAACAGAATCACAAAAGCATAAGTCTGTGATATTTATCTCTTGAAATCATGATAGCTAAATAGGATATAGGGAAGAGAGTACTAAAAAATATACTCCATATGCTCTGAAAGTGTGGGAACAGTATAACTGTAAACACCAACCCACACTAGTGGGTTGAGACTAGAGGGCCTATTTCAAATCTTTTCAATAAACATAGTGTTGGAACATGTCGCAAGAATGCTTTGTGTGTAGTGTGGATTGGACTGAGATGCTATATTCTGTCATTCCTGGTATTCTTAAGAACCTGTAAATCTAAAAAAAGAGAATTTACATAGGCATCCTATAGTTCTAAATTTTAACTGAATTCCAAACATCAGTATCAATTCATAAGATGTTATGAATTGATAACAGTCATAACATCTGTATATACACATATGTACACACCTACATATATGAAAGGAGTCCAGGATATGCCAATAAAGTATAAAAATTTATTTTGAGCAGCAGGCATTGAGTTCCTGAAATCTTTTATCTGACTAAACATAGAGCCTCCAAAAAGCACTCAGAAGAACTCACTTGTCATAAATCCCCTCCGCAAAAGCAAACAAGGAAGATAATTCTCATCACTAGAGAAGTATCCATGCCACATCTGAATGGACACTGCCATAAAAACATCATGTCTGCTATCTTTTCTCCTATGGGCTGGCTTATCTTTCCAAGGAGAAATCTGTTTTTTTCCCATAAGTGGCCCTTCGCCCCTCTCCTTTCTTTGTCAAGATGGTGTATGGATGAGCCTGGAGGACATTGTTTAGTGAAGCATCAGGCACAGAAACTTACTTACCCTGTGATCTCAGTTATACATGTAAGCTAAGAAAGCTGATTTCATAAAAACAGAGAGTAGAATAATGATTATCAGAGGATGAGAAGGGGGGGGAGAGGCAGGTGGAGAGAGGATGGTTAACAGGTACAGGGGTAAAACTGGACAGAAGGAATAACTTAGAATGTTCTTCATGATAGTAGGATAACTAAGGTTGACAACAATCAATTGCATATTTCACAATAGCTAGTAGAGAAGATGTTGAATGCTCCCAACATAAAGAAATGATAAGTGGTGTGCAAATTATCCAGATGTGATCATTTACCATTATATCTTATATCTAAATATTATATTGTACCTTTAAAATACATGCAATTATTATGTATCAGTTAAATTTTAAAAAATTAAATGCAAACTAAGCCTTAATTCTAACTCTCTTTCTTTCTTTTCTTTTTTGCTTTCTTTCTTTACTTTTGCCATGCTGGGGATAGAGCCCAGGATTTTGTGCGTGCCAGGTAGATGCTCTACCACTAAGCCACATCCCCAGCCTCCTAATTGCCCCTTTGAGTCACACTGTTTCTGTGAACTACTATACATACATAATTAAATCTTCTTTTTCTTTGCTAATCTTTCATCAATTTAATTAGTGGAATCTAAAGGGGAAGAGGGGAAGCTTTTCTTCCCCAATGTTTTAGCAATGAGGATGGGATAGTGGGGACCAATCCTGTTCATCCGGGAGTCTGCAGTTAAGATTTCAGGACCTCTGACCAAGACAGCAAGGATAAGCTTTATTAACCAGTCAGACTCCCAGATCTCAACAGGGGGTCCAGTAGAGTCAGGATGGCAGGAGCCATTCCTTATCTATTTTTCTGTCTCTCTCTTACACACACACACACACACACACACGCACGCACGCACGCGCGCGCGCACCCACACACACTTCCATTTACAGAGGACATTACAGTACCAACTTTCATTCTGAATAGTGGTTAAGATAAAGGAAAAATATTAAGCACATACCTTGACACCAGCTCTACCACTAGCTCAAACAGTCAAGGAGAAGAATTCCACCCAATAAATAAATAAACAAAACATATAAATATAACTCAGTGGTGCTCAATACCAAGGGAATCGTGGATCTCAGCATTTTGTATTAACTGTGCTGTCATCTCAAAAATAGAATGATACCCCACCACCTGGGCAGTCATCTGTCCAGAAGGGGAAAGGGGAATCCTGACACAGAGGAAGTCCCCCCATCCAACTCCCAGTTTACAGGAAATATAGAGAATGAAAGAACAAATTGAACCATATCCCATGGGAGTCAAGAACATTCAGATTGTGAGAAAATGTTACATGATCTGCTTTATTCAACAGACAATTAAAAACAGGAGAGACAGTCATGTTGAGAAAGCTGAAGACAATAAGATACTTTAAAACTAATGCATCTTTTGGGGGGCTGGGGTTGTAGCTCAGCAGCAGAGTGCTCACCTAGCACATGCTTGGCCCTGGGTTTGATCCTCAGCACCACATAAAAATAAATAAAACAAAGATATAAAATAAATATTTTTATTTAAAGTAAAATTTAATTAAAATAAATATTTAAAAAACAAAACTGATGCATCTTTTTAAACAAAACTGTAATATTTAGGGACATGATATTTATCACACCTGGGTAATACAACATGGAAAAGCAGGGAAGCAACTGTGCACATGTCAGAGCTGTGCAGCTCCTCAGAAAGGTCAGGGAAGGGCAAAGGCACACTGCATTACGTAAACCAATCTCCCAAGTCCCTCCTGTGCATTCTTGTGAAATGCAGAGCCAAAGTTTATAAAGAAAAAGAAACATAACTTAAGTGAATGTCCTATCACTTTTAATTACATTTAAAACTGCATAAAATGCTTTCTCAAGCAATGGCAAGGTGCAAAGTTTGCAAACAGGGAAATACAGCCAGTGTGAAGTGCTTTGTGAGCACAGGCTTGAAATAACTGCTTGTGTAACTGCAAAATTGCTGAATGGAGTTTTACTCTTAAAAAGAAAAAACAAAAGCCAAGGTATAAAAGACCTGAACAAGAGTCAAATTATACAGGGCAAAAACTGAGTAAGTAAAAGCTGAAGGAATTTACACATTTCACTGTATTGGGTGAGTGCTTACCACATAGTAGGAATTACATGTGGTGGTAGCTATGAGAGAAAATATTTCAGGGTCAACTGTATTTTTTGTCCTGAAATTGGTATCTCTAAATGTTCCTCATTTCACATTTAGCTCTGGGGTACCCTTAAAATTTAGTTCCATCTCTTAGTGAAATTTCTGCCAAAAAGAATGACTGAATTAGTCAATTTCTTCAAATAATTAACTTCACAGTCTCTGATCTCAGCTGCATTCCCACCTCAATACAATACATTTTGGTGTCTTCACCCATCATATTACCAAAAAAAAAAAAAAATGCTTTCTCTTAGGTTAAAAAAGGTCTACTATTCAGCCTGATGACATATTTGCACAGCTCATGCTTTACTATTTCATATCCCTGGAATAACAAATATTGCTGGAGACTACCTATCCCTTGAAATTCCCTTTACATTGCTTCTATTTCACCATACTAATCCTGACTCACATGCAATAGGATTCAGTTCATCTCATCTCTGAAATGTCAATCAAATTTCCTCATTGTAAGTCTTCATTACCTTTTACCAGAACCAGGCAAATGACCTCTTAACTTTTCTTGCTAGCTTCTCTTCCTTTATCTATTTTTTATAATATAAAAAGTTGTACTTTTGTAAAAGTAAAACTCAGATTATTTAACTGCCCTGATGAGACATCTTTCATTTGCAAAAAAGAAAAGAAAAAGTGTCTATGGAATGAATACTGCAGTTTCCTTGTTTGCCCCATTTTCCTCATTGGCAAATTAGGACAATGGATATTTTCATTAGACTACAGAAAATGCTATCATATGAAAGAGCACTGGTGATATAATATAGGAATTGTTCAATGTATGTTCCTGGTGTGGCTTGCATGTGATGGATCCTCCAAAAGCTCCTGTGTTGATGTAGAACGATTCAGGGGTAAAATAATTAGATCATGAAAGCGGTAACCTATCAATGGATTAATCCATTTGATAGATTAATAATTTCAAAGGACTCACTGGGTGGTACCTATAGGCAGGTGGGGTGTGAAAGAAGGAGGTAGGACACAGGAGTGTTCCCTGCAAGAGTTTATCTTCTCTGCAGTCCCTTCCCACCCACCAGCTCTGCTTTCTTCTATGGAGTACTGAGTAGTTCTTCTCTGCCACGCCCTCCTACCATGGTATTCTGCCTCACCTCACACCCAGAGCAACTGAGTTGGTTGATCATAAACTAAGGCCTCTGAAACCAACCAAAATAAACTTTTCTTCCTTTATGAGTTATATGTTGATTGTATCACTTAATCTTCAAACAGTTCTCAGAAGTATTATGGTTATCATTCCTACTTTACAGATGAGCACCGAATCTCAAATTTAGATTCAGATCCTCCTAACCAGTAGTATAAACCCACTCTCAATGATACGAAATTCTTGTAACATTGAAATTAACTTATTCATCACCTTCAAACTGTTCAACCAAGATTTTAAATGAAAGAAAATCTTAATAGAAGATGAAACTAACTTAGAACTTTAAATGTAGCAAAGGACAATGTGAACAGGATGATACTGACTGGCACAACCAGCACATTTAAAAAATTCGCTCAGCCACACCCTCACCAAATGTTCTTTTATATGATATAAACCACAATACAGGCTTTTTGAGTGTCAGACCATCCTCTGAGCCTAACTGTTGTCTCATGTTTTCCTGTAATATTACTGCAGCTTGCTTTTCTTCCTGTCAAATAGTCACAGCATCATAAATACGTAGAAAGTTCTACCACTCACATTAAAATCTTTTGTGGTTAGCCAACAAATGTGAACTCAACAAACAACATTTCAACTTCCTGAATATTGCATAACTGCAATGCATTTCTGCTGTTTTGAAGTTTTGCAACAACATCCATGACATTACACTTCTAAGACGGTAAAAACTTGCTCACTTTCTGAAATACATTCTGAAAAGACTAAAACTGATTTAAGATCATTTCAAAGAAAAATGGGAAATGGTGGTGCACAGTTCTATTTGAGTTTCAAAACTGCATCTTTCTTCTTGTTTTCAATAATATAATATCTGATTTGTGGAAATAACATTAATAATCCAAAAATTAAACATCTTTCCATAGTATAAAGACTGGAACATCACAGCATTATGTTTATCAGTTCCTAGAAAACCACAGCAAATGGTTACATTGTTGTATTATGATCAAATTGATTTGCTGTTATTATTTCCAAGTAATTAACATGAAAGTTATCCAACACTATAGCAGTGGGTTTTATCACTATATGGGGTGACAGGAATCTCAACACCCTTCTACTCCATGAAGTACAAAGAAAGGGAAAGCTCTGTACTCAGGTGGACACCTAGAGCTGGATACTCCTCCCCTATGCCCTTCAGGCCTGGACACCTCACAAATCATATTCACCTACCCAGGGCTTTACAGTTAGGAAGGAATCCAGAACTGAGAAACTAATCACAGTAGCAACAGCAAGTGTACAGCAATCATAGGAAAGACAGTAGAGTGAATCAGACATAACTTTCCCATGTTCATATTTGAATACACAACCAGTAAAACTCCACATCATGTACAATCACAAGAATGGGAAATGATTCTCCATTATGCATAATATGTCAAAATATACTCTACTGCCATGTATAACTAAAAAGAGCTAATTAAAAGATACAGAAATCACAGTACATCACTATTCATTCATCCATTTGTCCAACTTATTTATGACATACCTACTACATGCCTTTCATTTACCTATCCATGTAACAGTTCTATTAAAAATCTACTGTGTGGGGCCAGGATTGTAACTTAGTAATAGAGCACTTACCTGACATGTATGAGCACGATCCTCAGCACCACATAAAACAAACAAACAAATAAATAAATAAATAAAGGTATTGTGTCCACCTACAACTAAAAAAGTATTTAAAAAAAAAATCTAGGGGCTGAAATTAAACTCCTATCTCTCACCATGCACAAAACTCAACTCAAAGTGGATCAAGGACCTAGGAATTAAACCAGAGACTCTTCATCTAATAGAATAAAAAGTAGGCCCTAATCTTCAACATGTGGGATTAGGCCCCAACTTCCTTAATAAGACTTCTATAGCACAAGAATTAAAACCAAGAATCAATAAATGGGATGAAATCAAACTAAAAAGTTTCTTCTCAGCAAAAGAAACAATTTGTGAAGTGAATAGAGAGCCTACATCCGGGGAGCAAATTTTTACCCATCATACATCAGATAGAGCACTAATCTCTAAGATATATAAAGAACTCAAAAAGCTAAACAACAAAAAAACAAATAACCCAATCAATAAATGAGCCAAGGACATGAACAGACACTTCTCAGAAGGTGATATACAATCAATCAACACATGAAAATATGTGCATCATCTCTAGCAATTAGAGAAATGCAAATCAAAACTACTCTAAGATGTCATTTCACTCCAGTCAGAATGGCAGCTATTCTGAAGACAAACAACAATAAGTGTTGGCAAGGATGTGGGGGAAAAAGGTACACTCATACACTGCTGGTGGGACTGAAAATTGGTGCAGCTATCTCAGTCTATACCCAAAAGACTTAAAAACAGCATACAATAGGGACACAGCCACATCAATGTTTATAGCAGCACAATTCACAATAGCTAAACTGTGGAGCCAACCTAGGTGCCCTTCAGGGATGAATGGATTAAAAAAAAATGTGGCCTATGTACAAAATGGAATTTTACTCAGCCATAAAAGAGAATAAAATCATGACATTTGCAGGTAAATGGATGAAGTTGGAGAAGATAATGCTAAGTGAAGTTAGCCAACCCCCAAAAAAAACATGCTGAATGTTTTCTCTCATGTAAGGAGGCTGACTCATAGTGGGATAGGGAGGAGAAGCATGGGAGGCATAGATGAATTCTAGATAGGGAAGAGGGGTGGGAGGGAAAAGGAGTGGGCAGGGGATTAACAATGATGGTGGGATGTGATAGACATAATTATCTAAAATACATGTATGAAGACACGAATTGATGTCAACATACTTTATATACAACCAGAGATATGAAAAACTGTACTGTATACATGTAATAAGAATTGTAATACATCCTGCTGTCATGTATTTTTTAAAAATCAATTAAAACAATCTACTGTGTGAATCTATTCTAAGCACTGATATCAAGATTGTACAGTACCAACAGTAATATCCTAACTAGACTTATTTCAGTATTTCTTACTGTCTGTCCTCCTTAGGTCCTTGGTATTTCCAGGACTTGGGTTTCCAGCCTTCCCCTCAATTCTGATAAGGAAAATCTATTCAATAAATCAGTTCCTGCTTCACTGATTAAAGACTGCTTCTATGGTTGAGATCATGAACCTAGCTCATTCACACCTACCAAGATTTACAATGACTGTTTCAAATGTGCCTTCTTCCACTTCATGATTAATATTCCATAGAAATTATGTTATTTGGTGCTTACAAAAATATGGACCATCTTTAATACTTGGTCCCCATAATAAATTCTGCAAGGTGTTAATTATAATACCTGTTCAGCCAATCTAAAAGGCAAACCCTGAGGTTACATATGGGGGTGCAGAGAATGCAAGGTCTAGGTTTGGGCATCAGTCCAGGAATCAGAAGAGCCCACCCCTGCCCTGTACATTCCACTCACAGCTAGTCCTCTTTTATTGTTCCTGGAGCTATAAATCACATTTTTACATTTTACCATCTCTTTTGCATTTGCAAATTAAGAAAACTTCATGCAATAACTATCCTCCAACTTCCACCTTCTCTCTGTTGATGAAAAGTTTCTACTTACTTTGAACCATTTTGTACAGTTTCATTTTATTTATTTATTTAGGTACTGGGGATTGAACCCAGGGGCATTTTACCACTGAACCACATCCCTAGCCCTTTTTTTTTTTTTTTTTTTTGACAGGGTCTCATTAAGTTGCTTAGGGCCTCACTAAGTTGATGAGGCTGGCCTCAAACTTGTGATCCTCCTGCCTCAGTCTCCTGAGTCACTAGGATTGCTGTCATGTACCACCACGCTTGGCCAGTACACCTTCACTTTAATAAAACAATGTAAGCAGTACACCTTCACTTTAAAACAATGTAAGAAAACAGCAGCAAATGAAAATGTTGTATCTATAGATTCCCCAGTACAAGGGACTATTAAATTTTGTAATGAATTTTTCTATTGGCTTTAAAAATTCTTTTAGTAGCAAAACTAATTTTAAAATAAATCCAGGGAATCTTATGTAGAACCTCCCCACACACACACATACTGTATAGAATTGGTAAGTCTGTGGCTATGATGAGTTAAGACTAGGGTATACAAAGCATTCAAAATTGGCTTCTTCATCCCTTGGTCTTCTTTCTGCACCATGGATATATCAGGGGGATAAAGATTAAAAAATAACTGGACTTCATTAAAGAATAATTAAGCACAGATGCCTTAGGACTCACCCAATCAAGTGGAGAACTCATGAACACCTAATGTACAGCATGACCCACTATTTTGATAAAGATTGTGTCCAGAATACAGGCAATTGCAGATTCATGTCTATCCTGGAGATTTCACCCCAGCCAAATGGTTCATGTTTCAGGCTATCAACTTCTAAAATTCTAAAAATGCAGATACCCAGGCCTCCTCCTCCCAGAGATTTTGATTCTATAGTCTTAGTAATATGCATTTTAGTACAAGCCTACATGCCTCCTTCTCAAAGAGGGCTCCCCTGCCCGCTTTTTCCAACTCTGCTCTCTACAGTCACTCTCTATCATATCACCTTTGATTTATTTCCCTGCACTTGAAACTGCCCAGTGTTATCTTTTTAATTAATTTGTCTACCTATTTATTCACTGCCTCTCCCCACTGGAATGTAAACTATAAGATATTCAGGGGAGAGCAGTAGAAAGATGTCTGCTTTGTTCACCACTGTAAACTCTTTCTTGATGAATTTTTGCTGAACTGATTTTAATAATGCAAGTGGATCCTGGAATATAGAATTTAAAGTACTGAAACACTTCTCTAGAGAGATCAGGCATCTTGCCTTAGAATTTGGTTTCAGGCTTACAAAAAATGCTGCCTGGGGAGGTGAATGAGAAATTCTAGCCACAAAATACTTAAGGAGATATGCAGGAATGAATAAGAGGTTTATGTCTCAAACAGTTGATTCAGTTTTCAGCCAAAACAAATTTGTTCAGTACTATTATATGCTATGTATGATACAGAGGTTAATTAAAAATTGCTCCTGGTAGCAGAGAAGATAACAATTCAAACATAAATAAATACAATTAAGATTAACTATAGTAGATACCCTAAATCAAATGTGATCTAGATCACAAGTGGCACTACTATATTGCAAAAACATTCAGTTCTCCTCAACATTAATCTACAGATTCAAGGAAGGATCAGTCAAAACTCAAAAAGTACTCCTTTACTTTAAAACATCTAAATGGTGGGGGGAAAGTCACACTCATACATTGCTGGTGGGACTGCAAATTGGTGTAATCAATCTGGAAAGCAGTATGGAGCCTTAGAAAACTTGCAATGGAACCACCATTTGATCCAGCTAATCCACTCAGTCTATACCCAGAGGACTTAAAATCAACATACTATAGCTATGCAGCCACATCAATGTTTATTGTAGCTCAATTCACAATAGCTAAACTGTGGAAGCAACCTAGATGCCCTTCAATAGATGAATGAATAAAGAAATTGTATATATATACACAATGGAATATTACTCAGCATTAAAATAAAATAAATTTATTACATTTGCAAGTAAATGGACAGAATTGGAGAATATCATGTTAACAAAGTAAGCCAATCCCAAAAAAAAAAAGGCCGAATGTTCTCTCTACTAAGTGGATACTGATCCATAATGGGGGTGGGGTAGGACATGGGGAAAAACGGAGAAACTTTGATTGGGTAAAGGGAAGGGAGGGGTCGGGAGGGAGCATGGGGGCAAGAAAGATGGTGCAATGAGATGGAATTATTACCCTAGGTACACGTATGACTGCACATATGGTGTGACGCTACACTGTATACAACCAGGGAGATGAAAAGTTGTGCTACAATAGTGTACAATGAATCAAAACACATTCTGCTGTCATATATGCCTAATTAAAATAAATAAGTTAACTAAAAAAAAACACTATAGGAGGGGGCTCTTTCACAGTCATTTCATGAAAAAATATGAACAGAAATTTTAACAAAAATTTATTTTTCTCTTTAATAAGATTTTTTATAACCAATATTAGTCAATCTAATTGCCATAGCATCAATAGCAATACAGAATGCAAAGCAATTCACAGAAGAGGAAACTCTGGATTGCAAATGCAAGTGTACCTTAAAGACTATCAAAACATCCCTTCATATTCTTCTTAGTTAGATCTAGAGTAAATATTCATTTCTGGATTGCACCTGACTTGGTTCTCATTGTTGGAGATAAACATTTCCATTTGTGGAACATGCTTGTTTTCCAATTCAGAAAGATCTTGTGCTTTGATGACATATCCTTTCCCATAGATTGCATCATACATAAGATTTGTTTAGTCTTCTGTGCTGCTTTCTACTTCTCAGTTCTGGGACTCCTGATTTAAATGGTCTCACAAAACAAACCTGTTTCCTAAGACTAACATGAGGATGGGGAAGCAGGTGGACAATTTTTCCTGCTAATCTCTTTTCTTTACCCATATGTGCTTTAACACATTTACTTTCCCCTCATCTTCTTTCCCTTGCTCTTTTTTTATTTTTCTTCCAGCAATTCTCTATAAATGAAAAGAAGAAAAGAAGAGAGGGAAGAAAAAAATAGGAATAGAGGAAAGAAGGAGGAAGCCTGGATGCACTGGATGGAAGTGACCAATATAAAAAAATATATATATATGGCTGGGCTTCTAATAATTTATGGCCTTCAGTGAGCTATCAAAAAGAACCAGGTTACTTGGGAATTAGCCAATTTGTTCTAGCTAATCCAACACCTTCAATGGTAGTAAAGTTAAAATGACCCAGAGTGAAATATCAGCACAGTGAAAATATCAGCAACATTAAAAACCTGCAGTCAAATCTGAAATCTACCTTTAGTCAAAAATCAGAATTCACAGCAAAAGTTTGGCCTTTTAACAAAGAAAATGATTGGGGCCCCCATACATGTATCCCATGGACCACCTAGGCATTGCTTAAAAAAAAAAAAAAAAAAAAAAATCTAAATGCAAAAGTAAAAATCCAAGAATAGTAAAATCTATTTAAAAAAACAAACACAAAGATATGAGATGTGTTTTAAAAACTAATATTAATGTATTAATGCAGGAAACATCAAGAAATTAATGGAATAAAATAGGCAGAATTTTTCAAGTTGCAAGTCAAAACCTACTCACAGGTCAGAAAATAATTTAGTAGTTACGACCAGATTTGCTTTTTCATGGGTTCAGAAGAGCAAGAGAAATTATCCAAATGTAGCACACGTATGAGGGGGAAAGGGTTGTTTGATGAAATTTTTGTTTCATGTGTGTGAATGTGTGAGCAGTGCATCAGATAAAATTTATTTATTACTTTGGGTAGCTTGAAAAATACTCAAACAGTTAAGAAACAATAATATAGGAATCTGGACTCTAACTAGCGTGTGATATTTCAACACTGTAGGGAAAAGGAGTACAACATTAAGGGAGTTGAGATACTAATATCTACACAAAATAATAACAATAAAATTAGTTCCCTGTCACACACAAATCATAAAACTGTGTTCACACTGGGTTAAAAAGTGAAGAGCAAAAACTTGAAAATAATAGAAAAAAACATAGAGTGAAAATTTTTCACAATAAAAAAAAGCATATAGGTTTAAAAGCAAATGGGAGAAAATACCTACAACTTCCATTAAAAGTCCAGAAAGAATCAGTCTTCAAAATTTATATCTCCCTCATTTAAATCAACTTTTAAAAACCAGTACCGAAACTGGTAAAGAATATTAACACAAGTACATGCTCTCACAGGCAAAAGTATGTCCAACTCCAAAATGCAAATGAAAACAACAGTGCTACAGCTTCTCGTACTCACCAGCAAAAAACAGAGTCTGATACTATGAAGAATTAGAGAACATGTAGGGAAAATTGTGTTCAACTATACGGGCAGGGGAAGAGGCAAACCATCCAGATATTTTGGAGGGCAATTTTGAAGTGTCTATGAAGATAAAAAATACATGTAATTTCTTAAGTAATTCTACTTTGTGCTATTTATCCAACAGAAATATTCAAAATTTTGCCCTGGGAAATATATGTAGGGTGCTCATTTCTATATGATTTATAATAGAAAAGAATATAAGCAAACTCATCAAGAAAAAAAAGGCTAAGTAAACTGGTATATTTACACTGTACATACAAGTAAAAGAAACATGCTACATCATATGTAATATGGCTAAATCTCCAAGCTGATGGTGGAGGGAAAAAAAGCAACTTTCAAAAAAATACATAGGGATATACTATTAATATTTAAAAATACAAAACAATACTATATAATTTCCATGATTTCATTTACCTGCTTTGAAAATATTAAATGGAAAATTCCAGGGGCTGGGATTGTGGCTCAGTGGTAGAGCGCTCGCCTAGCACCGGTTTGATTTTCAGCACCACATAAAAATAAATGCATTGTGTTGTGTCCATCTACACCAAAAGTTAAATATTTTTTTTAAAAAAAGAAAATTCCAGAAATAGACAATGTATAAGTATTAAATTGGATGCCATTCTGAGTAGCATATTCACATCACCCCACTTTGCACCTCCAGGGACAGGAATCAGCCTCTGTCCATCGGATCGCTTAAAATGTATTTGCTTTCTGCCTATTAATCACTTATTATCCATTATCATTGTCAGATTATAACTGTCATAACATATCACAGTGCTTGTGCTCAAGCAATCTTATTTCACCAAAGGGCAAGAGTAGTGAAGCTGGCAATCTGGATATCCCAAAGAGAAGTCAGAAAGTGCTTCCTTTAACTATCATCTCATATCACCACAACAAGAAGGTAAGTACAGTCCAGTAAGATATTTTGAGAGTGATGACATTTTATATACTTTTTATTATTGTTGTTGTTAATCTCTTACTATGTCTAATTTATACATTAAACTTTATTATAGATGTGTATATACAGGGGAAAACATAGAACAACCATCTCCCAGAATCTGTGAGGGATTCAGAATCCAAAATCCATAGATACTCAAAGCATATGATCTACATATATCCTCCTACACACTTTAATCTCTGGATTACTTAGAATACCTCATATCATGTACATTGTGTGTAAATTGCCATTCACTGTATTGTTTAGGAAATAATGACCAAAAAAAGCTGTAAACGTTCTGTACATGTTTTTATCCCTAAATATTTTTTAATATTTTTGAATCCACAGATTCAGAGCCCATGGATAAAGAAGACTGCTCATGTACTGTTCAGTACTATGGTTTGGGGAATCCACTGGAGGTCTTGGAATATTCCCCCCTGAAGAATGGAAGACTACTGTATGTATATAAAACAGAAGTATATGGTGCATATACTATATACATACACATATGTGTAAGTATATATACACACATATACAGTACTATATGCTAAAACAGTACTATATAGTTTTTATGTTGCTCATGTATATGCCACACCCGTGCATGCATGCACACACATACAGAGCATGGGAAAGAAGCACACTTTGAATAGAAGTTATCACATGAAAGAGGGGATAGAACAGTGATAGAAGTGCTGGGTAGCAGCAGGGCTTTGACATGGTCTGTCAAGTTTGTGACTTTTATCTCTAGAAGTTCTGTTTGGATAGTACAATGTTCACTTCCCACGTTTCTCATATTTCTAACATTTGTTCCTTTGTGTGCCTATCTAGTACTGTGATGTGAAGTTCAGGAACATCTAGTCTACAGCTCCTTGGCTGGCTCGCAGACCAGGGGTGGCTTTGTTGTTTTTAGTATTTCTCTTGGGTCACATTCTCAATATGGACTGCAGAGCCAGGTGGACAATGTGTCCTTCCATTGAAGTTTTTTATGGTTTTCCTGTGGAAAAAGCACCTGCCAGGGATCGTTTTCTGTTATTTGTCAGCTTGTAATGCAAGTAATATAAATGTGCAATCTAAACGTCCTCCAGAGCAGGCCCATATCTTTGAATAATCAGAGGAATCTTTGGGGGGTTTAGGGTGTATTTTTAATTGACAGTAATGGGAACCTTTTGTTTTTAATGCGGAAAAAGGCAAAACAAAGAAACCAACTTGTCATCACCTTGTGCTGTCAGCTGATGCCCCACCCAGCTGTCAGCTGATGCCAGGTCAAACCTTCCACTGTTTGTAGCCAGGGAAGGATCAGCTTTCTGGGGTTTTCCAGTTCCTACTCTCCTCTCCTGGCATAGATTCAAGGCTGGGTTTTTATATCTCTGTGGCTCTTAAAACTTAAGTACCTTGGCCACAGACACAAGGAAACCCAACACAACATCAAGTCCCAGGCTTGACACTCTGATTACCAATTTTGGTCAGTAGAAATTGTCTTTACTTTCATTTGTCCTTGGCTGTATATTTAAGATAAGGTTTACTGTACTGAAGACATGCTTAGATGTGGCAGGAGGGTTTTCAGATTCTTTAAATTTATTAGAATGCTGGAAATAATGTTTTAATGTTTTTTAAAATAAATTCTATTTTACTTACATAATTAAAAGTTCATTAAAAAATATATATATACAAACATCAGAGAAACACGTAGCTCTTATCTACCTGAGCCTTATCAGAGATGTGGTTTTTGGCTTAATTCTCTAAAATAGGGAGCATTTGAACAGAAGAAGCAGAAAGGAGGGATGAGATGGAATTATAATAGATCAGGTTTGCTGTCCCACTTGGGCTGTGTCTTGGGCCTCTGAGCAACAACATCTGACTTTTTGGTGTTAATAAAGTGTCTGTGATTATTAAATCATATGTCCTCCCATGGTGGAGGGATGGGGAACAGTTGCCGGGTACTGTGGTTTAGATGTGAGAGGTTCTCCCAAAATTCATGTACTAGAGGCTTGGGCATGAAACAGCAGCATTGAGATGTTGGAACCTTTAAGAGTGAAAGGTCCTTAGGTCACTGAGGGCCCCACCAAGGGATCAGGTACCTCTCTGGGGAACCCTGAGTTCTGGTGAAAGAGGTGTTATAAAAGGAGCAAGCCTGGCACCACCCAGATCCCTGTGCCTCCCACATTCTCTACCCCATCCACCACAAGGCTTCCCAAGATCCTGTGCCATGCGGTTTGCACTTTGAAACTCCAAATTGTGAGTTAAACAAACCTTCTATCTTCATAAGTAGTCTGCTTCAAGTATTTCATTAAAATAGCTCTCTCAAAAACCAGATCTACCTCTTTTACATGTAGAGCAGAGAGGGCAAATGGGATGATTTTGTCTTCCAGGGGACTTCTGATTTCCTATCTAATAGGTAAAAGCCAGGATGCTGTTAAAAACATCCTACAGTGCTCCAAACCGCCCCCTAGGATAAAGAATTACCCAGCCCAAACGTCATCATTTCTGCTACTGGAAGCAGTTCTCTGGTGGAGAACAAAAGCCACTCGCAGCTGTGCTACTTGTACTACTACTGTGAAGCCCTCTCCATCTTCTCTTTAGCTCCCCGGGAACATCAGGACTCATATTTTGTCTTCTCTGTACATGAAGTCTTTACATCAGGTTTGATGACTGCCTCTGAGAAATATCATGAATAGTCACACATCATTTGAGTCATTCTAGAATCTTCTAGGTAGCAAGAGTCTGGACAGCCAAATAAATGAAAGGAATACTCGCTTCTTTTCATCGATTCAATCCTCCTACTGTAAAGCCTGAGTGCTCCTGACCCAGAACTCTCACCTGCCTGGGACTAGAAAACATGGCTATCTTTCCTCAGTGTGACCGATCTTCCTAAACCTTACATTGTGCTTAATTTGCTTACCTGTAGTTTCAACACCTGCTTAACCCATCTCGTCCCCTCTTTCCTCGCCAGGCTAGCTGCTCACATCAGCATGGTAAATACAATGTGCCATTGGGTTACCAGGGTGACAAATGATGGCAACATCAACAGGCTGCTCAAGAAAACTGCCAGCTGATGTTTTGATTTTAATCACATTGGTTAAACTATAACGAACTATTGAGACTCTAAACACTACAATGTGCAAAGGGGGAAAAACATACACACACACTGAAAGTAACAATACAGAAACATTCTAATTGTGATAATATAATAAACGACTTCTGAATACTGACAATGGAGATCAGAGGATATAGCTCAGTGGTACAGCATTTGCTCAGCGTGTGCAGGGACCTGGGTTCAATTCCCAGCACAGCAAAGGGAAAAAAAAAAAGTCCACAAATATTAACATTGGAAAACTTAGAACTGTGATATAAAAACAGTCCATTATCAAAAGATCTGTTTCAAAGCTCAGTGATACAATGGAGTCTCATTCAGCCATAAAGAAGAATTAATTTTTTTATGTCATTTGCAGGAAAATGGATGGAACCTGAGAGCCTTATGTCAGCGAAATAAGCCAAATGCAGAAAGTTAAGGGTTGTATTTTTCCCCCTCTAGTATGTGGAAGCTAGAGAGGGATAAAGTAAAAGAAAGGTGGGACACATGGGTTTCACATGAAAATAAAAGGGTGACCAGTAGAGGCAGAGGTAGAGGCTACAAAGCACAATGGTTAACAGCACAGGCTCCAGCACCAGGCTGTTTGGATTCAGAACTGATCCCCAACTTGGGACCCGTGATCTTGTTCAATTGACTTCATCTCTTTATGCTTCTCTTTTCTTATCTGCAAATTATAGATAATAATCATGCTCACCTCAGAGGGCTACTAGGAGAATTAATTAAGTTATATTTAGGAATATGTACATAGTACACAGTCAACATTGTGAGTTTATAAAGGAAATAATTAGCAACATTTTTAAAAATATTAAGTAAGTAAACAAGTAGACCTTTTGTAAGTCAAGGGTCATGTTTTTCATTCTTCCAGGCACAGGGCCCAAATGTTTCCCATTCTCACTAAGTAAATGTGTGAAGAAGAATAGCCAAGATGGTCATTCTGGTCCAAAATTGGTTGATCTTTCTATAAGAAACACTTTAACCCAACAGTAAGACCACTTCTAAAATAGCCAAAGGGAAGGAAAAAATAAGTAACAACATAAAAAAATATTAAAAGTACTGTTTATAGATAAACAATAGCAATGATAAAATTAATACAAACAATGATATGACAATATGAACATACTCCATTCATGAAGTAGGTTAAAAACCCAAATGATTTAAAGTCCTTAATGTGAACCATCATGAATCATAATAAAACTTAAATGAAACCCGAAGAAAATTCTTGACTCCCAATAATCATCAGCATGCCTTCAAATTTAAATTCTGTGCTCTAGTAAACGTAACTCCTAAAACCAAACTTTCATGAGAAGGCAAGCCGACCCACAGCCCTACATGGAAACACAGCCATTCAATTTACAAAGCACAGGGCCAGTGTTGCAGAACTTATGTCAGACCTTTTCTTTTGTCAGAAAAAAAAAAAAAAAAAAAATCAGATCCTTTTTTAAAGTCTTAATCTTAAAAAGACCGTGCAATAGCGAAAAGCTCCAAACTTAAGACTTTCAAGTGTCTCAAAAATCAAACAGAGGCATTCCTTTATCGGGACAGACAAGTAAACCAGCAGGAACATTGAGGGAAATTGAGCAAACAAATGTGTGTACACAGATGGCACAATCAGGCGGTGTCACCAGTTCTCAGGATGTTCTGCATCTCAGTGCCTGCTCAGACTGGGGGCAAGCTGAAGTTCAAGAGTCCATGAGGAGAAGAAACGACACACTGAAGTTTTCTCTTTGTAACAGTAAGAAGACTGGTTTTAATTACATTCTTAGAATAAAAGAGTTGCTAGGTTTTAAATCCTCCAAACAGGTCAAGTAAATAACCAGCCTGGTATCAATTTAAAAGGCCATTTCTTGCTGTTCTATACGACTAGCTATTCCAATAAGTGAAGGATACCTGCTGCCCACACTGCCAGACTGGCGAAAAAATTTGCAAACTTACATCTTCATATGAATCTCTCTTATGGAAACACCTCATCTTAAGGAGGTAACCAACAACCAGAACTTGAAAAAAGTAAAGCAACAAGTAACCACACAGATATATTGTAGTTATTTTTTAAAAGAATAAATTCCAAATATCAGAAGGGGTACATTTGGAGACCAAAAGAACTGCAAGGTTATAAAAATGTTCTACCCAACATTGATATGACCCCTTCTAATCACATGAAACACAAGTAGAGAAAGATTTCACACATGGAGGAAACCATTATAAACTGGACATAAAAGTAGAAAATATTGGTTATTGATTTAATAAACAGGTTTTAAATATTTCAAATTCAAATTGTACTATTTTATAAGACAGTTGTTACTAAAGCAGACCATTGTTACTACTTTTAAAAACTCTCCAATTACTTTTGAGGTCCTGGAATCCAAAGCTGTGAAAGAGCAAGCAGAAAAAGCAGAGCTAAGTCTGGCTTGGGGATTCTTTACTGGTTTTCCCACAGCTCTGTCAGTGACTTATCTCAGACCATCATTAGTTACTCTGGCTAAATGGTTTCCAGTAGACAGATGAGTTCTCCCCTCAGTGTAGCATGGTTCTAAAGGATATACCAGCAGGAACTAATGAAAGCATAAGATAATCTGCAAACCTCAATTAATCCTCCCCTTCCCCCAGGTGACCCTCTTTCAAAAAGCCTTTCTCAGACCAAGCAGGTCTGGAACAGCCTCCACCTCCCTGAAGCCAAAGCACGATGCCCTCCTTGTGTCACCCACAGGGTAGTGGACTTGTGCGGGTTACATGTACACTTCTCCCACCAAGCCAGGAACAGGGATTAGAACTTGATGAGTCAGAGAACACTGGCTTAGTTAAATGATGTTTAAAAAACAAAATTTGTTGGCATTGTAGTATTTGAAACATGATATGTTTACCTGTCAGTGATATGCTATGAATCTCCAAGGACAGGTTAGAGTATTTTGCCATCATTTCTTCTCCAATAAGATTTGTAAAAGCTGAATCTGTAAGAGAAAAAACATGGGATCAGACATCTCATCAAGACTAAATGACTATCTGAAAGTCAGTTTGTAACAGCTAAAATGCCATTGTACACTATTATGGATAAATAACATTTTTTTCAGGATTATATTAGGCTATTAAATGTGACCAAATTTCTGATTTTTTTTTTTCTGTTTCTTACCTAAATGTACCGGGTATTTACTCAGACAGCTGTTTTCTTTGATAAATACCTCCATTTTCTTATTCTACAATTACAGATCCCTTTAAAAACATAAATGAATTGAAAACACTGAAGAATTAGATAATAGTGACAGAAAAGGAAATGACGGAATGAGGCAAAACAAGCAGGACATGGTGGCACATGCCTATAATACTGAGGGTGAGGCAGGAGGATCACAAGTTTGAGGCCAGCCTCAGCAACTTAGGAGGCACTGTCTCAAATAATAATAATAATAATAATAAATTAAAGCAGAATTAGGAATATAGCTCAAAAACAAAGCACACCTGGGTTCAATCCCCAGCACCAAAAAAGAAAAGAATGAGGCAAAGAGAGATGAGAGAACAAAGAGTGATGAAGGGACTATAACAAAGGGCAAGAAAAAAATAAACAAAATAAAAACTTTGGGCATTAGAGGCAGAGGACAAAATGGCTGCATGTGAGATATACATTGTTTTCCAGCAATGGTTACAGTGTAGCATGCCCTTTAGCAACCCACTTCCCTTTCCTCTGTCACTGGGTTTGAAAATTTTCATGAAAGAAACAAGGTTTCCATTTTTACCACACTCTCTCTTCAAAGCCTCCCCCTCTGCCCCTCCTCCTTCTTCCACAGCCTCTTGCTTCTTTGAGTAGTAGACCTCACCCTAGCAAAACTCCAACAAACTCTAAACAAGTCAGAGAAGAAAACAAGGCTTCTCAACTTGGCTGCATTCTGAAATCTTCATTCCATTTAAATTAAACCTGAGCCTTTTTTTATTGCACTTTTTAAAAACACTCAGAAAGTTATTTCTAATGCAAGATTAGATTTCCAGTCTTTTCCTTTTCCTAAAGGTATGAAAAATGTTATCAAAGTATATCACCTTTTTTTACTTCAATTTTACACATGGCTTAAAACACTGCCTAATAAAAACATGTACCTACAGAACCTAATTCTCTAATAAGCTGTTTAAAGATTTAATCACTTCAAAAACAGCTTTGAAGGCTGAAATGCACTTTCTTATAATCTTTAATAACATATTTAAGTCATCCTGTCCTTTGACAGTGATTTTATAGAAAAATATGTCCTGAGTTTCTCATTTGACTCCCAGGGATGGAAAACCTCTTCTCCACCCACACCTAATATTTATTCATTCACGTTCATATTCTCTCTCCTACCCACTTCCAAAAGCAACATGGGGCAAAGGCATGGGGATAGCTTGCTAAAAGGGCTCCCATTAATATTCTCTTCTTAATGAAGATTCTGGGTTTTGTTTTTTTTCTTTCCATTCCAGGACATAGCTCATTTAGAGGTTGTTTTAAAGAAAAATTACCTCAGAAAAATCAAGGTAGATACCACTCACTCATGGGTAGGAAGAAAAGAGCTGTTCTGTATATTATCAACCTGTGAAGTTTATAAAACAAAGTTTTGGTATCTGCTTCCTTGCTAGGGAAACCTCCTTTCTTGGCCTATCCTACTATGGAACAGGATGCAATGGTGAAGGTTATTAACACACTCCTCATCCTGAAACAAGCCCAAACCCCTTTTGAGATCATCAAACATCATTTGTTGTTGTTGTTGTTCACACTCTCAGTAACAATAAGAGAATGACATATGCTTAAAAAGTGATTTCTGGTGGCTGGGATTGTGGCTCAGTGGTACAGCACTTGCCTTGCATGCGCAAGATAATGAGTTCATTCCCCAGCACCACATTAAAAATAAATAAATAAATAAATAAACAAAATAAAGGTATTGTGCCCATCTACAACTAAAAATATTTTTAAATGATTTATGTCTTTCTTATTTCTATTTCATATAAATAAGTGAGCATATAAAGCACTTGACACATGATGAGGAGTAAGAAATAGAGTAAACTTAGATTTTGCCCAAGCTAAGGTTAGATCCCTTTTTTCTGCTTGTTGGAATGTAGATCCTAGATGGGTTCTTCTGTCAAGAGGTTCTTGTTTGGTACATCATTCATAACGGTAGCTGATAGGGCCACAATTTGTGATTGAGTCATTAAAATTTCAGAGTCACACTAATTCACTATCACCAGCCTGTGTGTTTCACACATGCTGACCTCTAAGCTGGACAGTGAGAAGCCTGAGTCTGGCAGTGGGATGAGGGTGAAGGTGAGGCCAAAGAGATCAGCCAAGGCTGGAGCTCCCTTCCTTTTACTCATCCCCAGGACCTGTTAGGGAAGAACCCATCTAGGGTCTACCTTCTAGGGAGCAGAGAAAAGGGATCTAAGCTGAGCCTGGGCAAAATCTAAGCTGACAGCAGTCGAAGGAATAGGAGAGGAAAGAAAAAGAAAGCTTCAGGGATAGTTCCAGAATGTGCTAGCTGTTTTGCCAACTTTAAATTTCCAGTCCATATATTAGAAGTACAATCACACATCCACAAACCTGGAACCACTTACCCCAACTTCACATTCTCTTTAAAAACATCAGTCCTCACCACGTTCCAGTTTCCACTGAACAATACCCAAGTACAAAAAAACACACATATAACCAATATGATTTCTGCTTTCCTTTTAAGAGGCAATCTGCACACCCGACATGATCAGGGCAAGAGCTGTTAGAATAGTAAAAGTGAGAAGTTCTTTGTTTAGACACTTTTTGATCAAAAGAGTGAGAACATAAACCTTATTGCTTTCAGTAGGAGGACAGCTTGCAGGAGAGTGACTCAGCTAACTGGTATATAAAGAAAACTGGCAGGAGATTCAGGCAGTTACAAGCAAGTTACAAGAAAAAAAACCCTAATTGTAAATGTGCAACCCAATTATAATATTTCCCTGAGAGGATTGGGCTAAGTCCCATAAAGACGTGTAACATGGAGAGGCGGGAATTTTGTGTTCCAATCCAAGTTCTGCCAGTTACCTACTACTTGGGGTTTCAAAATGTGATACATCCAGCTCAGTGCTTTGATGTTCTCTTTCCACTATAAACCTCATCTCATAGGGGAAAAATAAAAGGGAGGGAGAAAAAGGGAGGATTGGAAAAGTTGTGTAAACACTGAGAGATGGAGCCAAGATCATGGTGCACATTCTTTAAGTTATCATAATCATCCCTTTCTTAATCCTCACTGGAAGTTTTCCACCTGGCACTCTTTTACAGATAGTGGCCAAAATGCCAACATAAAAGAGTAACATCTAGGGCTAGGGTTGTGGCTCAGTGGTAGAGCAATTGCCTAGTATACATGAGGCACTGGGTTTGATTCTTAGCACTGCACACAAATAAAAAAAATTAAAAATAAAAGTCCATCAACAACTTATAAAAATTTTTTAAAAAAGATTAACATCTAATAGTTATTCCAGAAATTAGAAGATTTCTTTTTGTCCTTCAACAGGAGCTGGGACATGAGAGTATTACATCAAAGAATTGAGTAACATCCCAATTTTCACCTATTATTACTTTATGTCAAAGAGCAAAATGGACAACACTTAGATGTGTTTCACATATTATCTTTTAAAATTGCTGGAGGGGCTTATGATTTATGCTATTAACACTTTCAAATAAATAATTGTGCCATTATCTACCCAAAATACTAAGGTAACATTTTTACCAATTTAATTTTGGGGCTTCATTTAATTGAATCAAATTGGGAAGGACCAAAGGGAAGAGTATGGACTTCATCTATGAAACAGTCGAAGTTGGGACTGGGAGTATATAGCTCAGTGGTAATAGCGCTTGCCTAGCATGTGCAAGGTCTTGGGTTCCATCCCTAACAACACAAAAGAAAAAAGAAAAAGAAAGCATAGATTATTATTTTAAAAAAATAGAATTTTTTAAAATTTTCACCTATATGCCAATTGCTATCAATATACAAAATTGAAATTATTTTAATAATTTCTCATTTTAACATTCTAATACTTAGCATTGTAAATGTGCAACCCAATTATAAAAGCAGTACAATTTAGGAATCAATCATATATACTTTATATAAAACAAAGGTTTAGAAATCAGAATTTTTTTTTCCCATAGGAACAATACTGTATATAACCATGAGAGCCCATGACCAATGGTAAAAAGCCATTTAAGCCAGGACAATTTTAAAACACCTAATTACCAAAAAAAAAAAAAATACTGCCTATAAACAATATATTTAGAACTGCATGAAATAGTCCTAGCCCTTGTCTATAACTATAATAATAGAAAGAAAAGAAGGGAGAGAATAAGGCTACTTTGGGTCCTGGGCATCATTCTCCAGTGGGATTTTTGTCAAGAAAAGAGGTGTGTCAAAAAACATATACAAGTTAATCTGATGGGGCCATTTATAAGTCAGCCCTTATAAGTCAGAGAGAGATAACAGCCCAGATAAGGAATGAATAGTTTTTATATAATATTAGGAAACTACTGGGCAAGAAAGCCATTTACAAGCAAGTTAAAAGAAAAAAAACCTAATGACAAGAGCAATGTTTACTCTTATACAGCCTTACAAAACAGTCTACAACAACAGTCCCCTACAACAAAGAATTATCCAGTCCAGAATGTCAGTGACCCAAAGCTGAGAAACCTTGATTCTGAACACACATACCCTCAATCTTGATTTTTCAAAAGGCCTGTGACACTGTGGTTAGTCCTGTTCTACTTAGTTTAAGTATAAATATTTTAAAGCATGAACATTTCTTGCCACCCTTCCCCAACAACCACCACCTCCCACCAGGGGCCTATTTTGAGGGCCTTTTAAGAAGAAAAACCACATGTTGGATGGAGCCCTAAAATGCAAACCAGGAAACCAGCTACAGCCATTAGCTAGCTCATTGCTCTTGGCTAAGTCACAAAAGCACTTTGGGCTTCAAGATCAAACAAAATCCTTTCAGATTCTCAAAACTATGTAACTATAAGGCTATAAAAAGATTCAGTTTGGGGATTAGGGATATAATAGTTATGATAACCTCAATAACTTTAAGAATGCAAGAAAAAGCTTATTTTCAATGAAAAGAATAACACTATTTTTAAATATAACATCTATTATTTCTATACTAACATTCCTAACATATTTTGTTATCCTTGAATACTGATGATGTCTTAGAAGTACAGTTTATTTTTAACAAAATGTTATAATGGTTTTTTTTTTCCTTCTATTTAGGAACATGTGTCCTAGGTTGTTTATTCCTAATATTCACTTTATAATGTGAAACGTATGGCCAGCTATACAAAATTAGCTTCAGAAGATTATAATCTAAGACAACCACCCTCAACATATATACTCTATTCCTCTTTAAGGACATATAATTCTTTGGGAAATAGAACTGAAGAACAAAATTACTAAATTATTTTATTGTAGTTGAATGCCTATCTTAAACGAAGCTTCCCTCCCTCCCCCCCCCAAAAAAAATGAACTAATTATTTTTCTCTTCAATCTCAAATAACAGAAGGATTTCAGAACAGAACTTTTTTCACTGAACCGTATGACAATGACATTGCAGACCACATACAAAAGAAACACCCCAACATCATCCCAATATAGTCTGAAGATCTGGGGACTAACATTCATGCATTACCAGATCATCTCGGCACTCTAGATAAGTCTCCCTACAAAGTACTTTTTAGCAAAAGGTCCAGCTCAGTATCACATGCTCCCATTAGCTGTCATATCTCTCCTCTTTCATTCTGGAATAGCTCCAGTCTCCTCCTGACTTTGATGACCTTGACTCATGAAAATCCCAGGAGAGTTCTACTATAATATGGACAAATACAGGGTAGACACCTTTGGCATAAATATCACTGAGCTAATACTGTGTTCTTTTCCTTGTACACCCTATTAGTGCACACAAATTTTTTCCACCTGTATTGATGGTTTTTGGTTTGACCTTTGATTAAGATCGAGCTTTGATTAAGGTCGTGCTTGCAGTCTTTTCTATTTTTTTCTTTTATCCCCTGTGAATCTATAAGAATTATTAGGGAAATTACTTGGTAGCTATATAATACTTTGTACCTCATAAAACTTTTCATTGACTAATTCATAACAGTATGTGCTCAAGATTTCCCATATTATTCAGTGGTTTATAACCCATTAGTATCATTATCTACCTTGATACTCAGTTTGTCCCATATTGTCCAGTGGGAGCCCCTTTGCAGTGACTCTTTCATTCTTTTGACATGGTTTGCCATTCTGTGAGCACTTAACTGTTTTCTGACATAAGATGTTCCAGGCTTATTGCCTTTCTCACCCTAATCCTGAAATCAACCATTTCTCCAAGAAGTCCTGCTTACTCTTAGTAAAGAATGGTACTTTAATCCAAAACCAGGGTGCTAAGTATTCTTATTCACTGCTTCATCTCGGGAAACAGAGCCAAAAATACATGCAAGCATACTCATATACACATACATACAACACATATACATATGTGTGTATATTACTTATACATATATCATATATATTATAAGGACATTTACACATACATACACACATGGATACTGTCAATTGCAATCCAAAACCACAGCATTCTACTCGCCCCTCCCACCCACTCCCCACCACATGCATATCTTCATTTCCTTCTTCTCTAGTGGAAAACCTGGGTCCTAATATCCTTGATAGATTTACTTAGTTGATCAGTTCCCCTGTATGTAACTAATCTCCCACTGCTGCTGCCACAACTGTCCCCATGTTCCTCACTCACTCAGGTTGCTTCTGCCTCCTGAATTGGTCTGTCTCTCCTGTATGCCTTACCTCCATGCCTTGATGGGGATCAGATACTGATGTCTAGCTGCGCTGGCATGACAGCCCTTGTCACCCTGCTCAACTCTTGAGACCCTGCACTAGGAAGAAGCACCCTCTTCACTATGATAAGGCTTGAACACTACACCTGGGTTGCTCTCCTACCTGGATGCCATCAAGCTCCACTCCCCACGTGAGGATGCTTCCCTGTTCTTCCCCTCCCAATGGCTATCCATTAAGGGCAAGAGGAGAGAGAAAGGAGAGAGCGGGGATAGAACACTAGGAAGTGAGTCAGTTGAACTAGGTCTTAATAAATGCTTATATAATTCATTTTAATTATGATGATAAATTTAGGTTAAAGTTTTTGATGTATCAGAAATATCCCTATTAAAGGTAGGCTTACAGTAAATCTATCCCTTTAAACAGTTTAAATGCCTTTAAAGATACAAACTGCTAGCACTTTCTCCTGAAATATATGTAACACAATGCCAGGAAAATGTGGGCACTTGAAAAATAGTCATTTCAACAACTATTTATTCTGGGCACTCTTTGTGGGATAGTCTAGTAGGGAACAAAGTTGATCAAGGAAGCACACAAACCATGTCCTCTGTAAATTAAAATGCCAATTTCAAATGACTTCACTGCAAACATTTCTCAAAAAATAAACATGAACCATTTATCCAATTTTTTCCTATAATAGTAATGATAATGATGTTGAAATATTCCCATTCATATTTCTCTTTTACAAAGACACTTTAAATTTCTTATATAAATTTAAAAAAAAAAAAAAAAAAAAAAAAGGCTTCACAGAGTCAAGGTGAGTCCCTGTGCCTAATTCTTTAGGGACTCTATCAACAAGTCTTATAGCTCATACCAAACACTGAGACTGACTGTATTGTCAAGTGGCTCCAAATGTTCATAGGCATATCAAATTACCTCAAGGAGACAACTCAGCATTGTGTATAAGAAAACAAGCTCTGGAATTGGATTGACCAATACTAAATTTCTAGCTACACTGCTTTACTAAATATGTGTACTTGGGCAATTACTTAACCTAAGCCCCAATTTCCTCATTTGAAAGCCGGGAATAATAAAGCTAACTCATTGGGGCTATAAGTTGCACAGTGAAGTAGCTGGCACACAACTGTCACATAGTAAACATTATAACTTATAACCATGTTTATTATCCAAATTTGCTGGAAGACTGGGCAGAGTGGCCCCTGTCTGTAGTTCCAACTACTCCCAAGGCTGAAGTGGAAAGATCACTTGAGGTCACCATTTGGAGATCAGACTAGGCAACAGAGAGACCTGCCTTTAAAAAAAAAAAAAAAAAACCCACTCTGCAAAGTCTTAGTTTAACAGAACACCTATCTCCAAGCAGTTCAAAGCATCTACATTAAAAAACATCCAGGGGCTTAGGATGTGGCTCAACTGGTAGTGTACTCGCCTGGCATGAGTAAGGCACTGGGTTCGATCCTCAGCACCACATAAAAATAAAATAAAGATATTATTTTTTTTTTTAAAAGTATCCAGTAAACTTTACGGTACCCTTTAGCAAAGAAGAAACAATCTCATGGAGAGCTATATAGAGTCTAGAAAGCAAGTTTTGGTTACCTGATCATTTTTAATTCTAGTTTAAATTTAGATGCTTATTTCTTGCCTTGTATATGATATATGATTTTGTAATTTTAGCTTTACATGGAATTAAAAGAACAGGACTTACATACATACATAGATATTTCTCTCCCCATTCATCCCTTTTGTTTCCACCTTCATTTATTCTACTTCCATTTGTCTCCTAGCTTCCTTCCCTTTGGAACCTGCTCCAGATATTTGCTTAAACCTGATGTCAACAGAGTATCAATAGTGCACTCTCTAGGTCATATCATTTTAACGCAGTCGTTTTAAACTACATAGAATTACAAGAGGAGTTTTAAAACTACTTATGTATAGGCCGAATCTCAGGCCAAATTAATCCATTTCTACAGGCAGGAACCAGATATCAGTAATTTTAAAGCACTGGTAATTCTGACATAGAGCCAAGGAAACCATACTTTAAGTACTAACCAAGAACTAATTGATTCTCAAAACTACACAGTTCTGGAGCTGAAGGGTATGGCTCAGTGGTAAAGCTTCTACCCAGCATGACTGAGGCCTAAGGTTCCATCCCCAGAACTGGAAACTGGTGGGAGGGGGAGGGGAGAAAGAGCGAGGAAGGAAAGTAGGCAGGCAGAAAACCACCATATTCTGAAAAAGAATGTTGGGTGAATGGGAGATAGAAAAACTAGGGATATGGGGCCGCGGGGGGTGGGAGAATCTGGACAGTTATTTTTAGGTGATATGATGGAAAAGAGAAGAGGCAAAGAAACTTAAAAATTAAAGCAACCCAAATGATTTTATCCAAGTTGTTAACAACTAGGCCTTTTGGAGGGCATGTGTAAAACAAAGAATTGTCTTGGATTATCTTTCCTTCTTCATGGTATGTTTAAAAAAAAAAATTACAGGCTATAGCTTCATAAAAATAAATTACTGTGAAAGGTTGAACTTAGCGCACAGAACCATGTCCCTCGTGGGCAATCTTTACCACTTAAGGGGCAGTGGTATTCTTCTGTCCTTGCTGCATGCTAACGCTTAAGAGATTTACTAGCACAGGAAACCAGGTTAGATGGGGAAAAAAAAAAAAAGTAACTATAAACAGGTGAAGCTGAAATGGCAAAGCTGTCTTAAGCAACACAACCACCACAGGGGGCGGGATGGGGGTATTGTTTTCAAAGACTAAAGTATACACACAAATTATCCTGTAGATTGTGAGGGCTTTGTTTTCTTGGTTAGTTGGTTGTTTTTTTTTTTTTCACTTTGCTCTGCAAAACATCCTCAAAGCCAATACCTGCCAGGAGGAAAGGTGATATCTGAGTCTTACTCTCAATTCAAGTAAAAGGAGTTGGCCTTGGGGAATGTGGATTTCAAAACTCACGCCGCAAGAGCAGAAGCAAAGTCACTGACTTGTGCCCGCACCCACCCACACATGCTATCGCCCTCTTCCAAAGAAAAAAATCTCGAACCCGCCCAAATACCAACANATATATATATATATATATATATATATATATATATATATATATATATATATCATGTTTTCTTTATCCATCCCTCCACTCACAGACACTTAGGCTGGTTCCATAACTTGACTGCTATAAACATGGGTATGCAAGTATCTCTATAGTATGTTGACTTTAATTCTTTTGGAGAAATACCAAAGAGTAGTATAGTAGTATCATGAATGCCGTGATGGTTCCATTCCTAATCTACAAAAGATATATTTTTTAAAGTATCTCTCATGGGGCTACTCAAGCGGTAGCGCACTTGCCTGGCATGCATGCGGCCCCGGTTCGATCCTCAGCACCACATAAAAACAAAGATGTTGTGTCTGCCGAAAACTAAAAAATAAATATTAAAAAATTCTCTCTCTTTCTCTGTCTCTCTCTCTTAAAAAAAAAAGTAAAAGTATGATCCTTTTAAAAAAAAAAAAAAGTATCTCTCATGAGTTTTGCTCCTTCTTCCTTTCCTTATTGCAAATCAGCATGCACCAAAAAATGAAAGAGAACATTAGATACAGATTGTCAGGTTGAACTGCTAAACAAGAAAGATATGCTTACTCCAGAGAGCAATGTTTAATTTTAATTAGTGTGTATATCTAAAATACTCCTGTTTGCAGCTTAGTATTATATGGGTCAAACTTTGGAAAATAATAGATTATTCAAATAAGTATTGAGAGAATAAGAATGATACAATTCACCAGTGATATTAAATATCTACCAAGTACCAGGCACTTTGTTCAAAATAGACTGCATGACTGGGCATGGTGGCACATACCTCTAATCCCAGAGAATCAGGAAGAATCACAAGTTTAAGGCCAGTCTGAGCAACTTGGATAGGCCATAAGCACCTTAGTGAGTCTCTGTCACAAAATAAAAAATAAAAAGGGCTGGAGATGTAGTTCAGTGGTAAAAATTCTCAGTACAAAAAAAAAAAAAAAAAAAAAAACCACTGTATGTGCAGTAAGGGGGCTCCTGTGTATGCACAAGCACACACACATGTACAATAATGAATGTGGAGAGCTGCTTATCTGTGAACTACAAATCTAGGGAAAGCATCCTTTTTATAAGGAAATTTATACTTATAATGATTAAACTTATCTGAACAAAGCCTTATGACATCCTAAAGGACTAAAACATACTGTGACCATACCAAGACCTTGGCTAGGCTTGCTAAACCCAAATAACCAGATCAGTGGCTATTGAATCATGCCCATCTTGCTGCCCTGTGTCTCAATGCTAACTGCAAACATTTCCCTGTACCTTGGGAGAATTTTTTAAATTGGCCAATTTTCAGGACAAACTGAACTCTGACTGACCTTTCCCAATTAGTCTTATAAAATCTTTAACTTCAAATTCCCCCTTCTGCAAATGAGATGACCTCATTTAAAGAAAAATTATCTTTTCAGTTGAATTACTCTGTTTATGAAGAGAAAAAGTGACTTGCCTAAGCTGAGTCCATTTCCCACTGTCAATTTTGTTGTTGGAGCAAAACAATCTGAGAAAGAAACAGAACTCCTGTTTTGCTGAGCATTTTGGAAGACTTTTCCCTGTTGTTACTGTTTTATATTTAGATATCTGTTATTTTTTTGGCCTCATCCCCACTCCACTTTTTCAAAGCTTTATATCCTTTAAAAACAGCTCATCTACTACTAATTTCCCTGTACAGCTTTTTCTGATCTTTCTATTCCAATTGACCTTTCCCTGCCTGCTGAATTGAATATGGCTGCAAATGCTTTTACATTCTCTTCATTTGGTGTGTTGAGGGCAGGAAGGAGGGTCTTAAGTTTCTTCTCCTTGAGCTGGATGAGCCCTGTTACACCCCTGACCTCTGAATATTGCTAAAGTGAGCAGTGTGCAAACTTCCAGGTACAGACCCCCCAAAAATGTCACTTCCTTTCCCTTGTAAGCCTCTCCTTAAAGACAGCCACCAGGTAAAAAGCACTACTACCCTGAGATTATCATGCTGTGAAAAGCCCAAAGTATAGGGAAAGCCTTATCACAATAAAATCAGACCAAGTCAAAAAGAAAGGTAAAAATTTACTGTGCATTCAGAAGAACAGCTGGTGAACTGGGAGACTTCAAACCCAAAAGAGTTTGGCTCTTAAGGTTACAGTACAATTTATAAAGCATAAATAAGGAAGTACATTGATCTCTATTGTTACTGGCTATTAAAAACCTAAATTCATTTTAGAGTAAGTACAGCTGTATAAGCTTATTTGTCTATGTCCTTCTGACAAGGAAGAAAAGCTTAAGTTTATTTGTTGAGAGCTTGCATTTCAAAGAAATCAAGATAGCTTGATTTTCTGTTATGATGGTTGGTTGGTTGTTCGTTCTTGGGTATACTGAAACTGTGGCCTTCATTTTTATTATACTTTGACAGTCTCCCCTCCCTTTTGGTCATTCAGCTGAACTCAGACTATGACCAGGTCTTAAGCATTTCTCTCATTACCACGTTTTTCTTTTCATGATCATCTAAAGATCACAAAGCAGAATTTAAAGGATTCTTCCATATATTAAAATTCATGTAGTTTTTGTTATTCAGGGCCTTGTAGAGTTCATCTTAAGAGTCAGTGAATGCTGACAATCATTTACGACTCTTAAGAGAACACAATGCACAGGAATTTTATCAATGTGACTAATGGGGAGATAACACCAAGGGTTTGAGAAAGACTGTGAAGCCAAAGCCAAGATTAGACTAAAAAGATCAATTGATTGTGCCTTTATAATCTGGTGAGGTATCTGTATCTGATCTTTAACTTCTCAAACTGTGAAGCTATGCATTTTTCCCTCAGCATTTTCTAATAAGGACTTCTACAGCCTGATTGTGTCATTCATATACAACAAAAGGGTTTGGAATAATTGGGGAGCTCTAACACGGGAGGACTGCTCAATGCCCATTTAAGTTCCAGGGGGACCTTCTCATGGTTTGTTTCCCAAAGAAGAGGTTCCTAAGTGTTACTGTTGCTTATCTCATGGAGTAGAGAGGATAATAAAGAGAAAAATCATGGACCCAGGATCTACAATATACTGCAAATCCAAGGAATCCTCTGAGTTGCCTTTTAGTCACAGACCTGGGATAATTTTGTATAATATTTGTTTTTTCTGAAAACAGAAAGTCTTTTTTTTTTTTTTTTTGCAAATAAGTCACGACCTAGATAATGCACCACTTCTTATGAGAATTAGAGTTTATCTGGACAAGTCTTCAGGCACCAATAAGCCAATTATTGTACTATACACATTGAGTCCATTTCTGAGTCCTTGTTTGATGAGGAACAAAGAAGTAAATCACCTACATATTGAGTCCAGATAGAATTTCTGGGAAATTGCTGTGTCCTAGCCCCAGTGTAAAACTTGTGAACAGTGCAAAGTAGCATCTGCTTTTCCTGCGGGATTATTACCCAAGTACATTGTTGATTTTTTAAGTAAAAGCTAACAAATGCAGGTAGTCTTTGTCTCCAGGAATGTTAAAACAAAAAGAAGTAAATCAAGTCTACTACTGTGAACCACTTGGATTCAGTGGGTACCATTTTGATTTGGTACCACTGGAACTCTTGGTACTACAATTTTATTTATAATTTTCAGGTCCCGTACAGAATTCTGTCCCTCTTCCCAGGGTTTATTGGCAGGAAGATAGGAATGTGACAAGGATTAGTACATGTAATAATTAATCTCTGACTTATTAAGTCCTCTTTTATCAGTATGAATCCCTATATTACTTCAGATGTCAGAAAGTATTGAAATAATTTAAGAAGCAATTTAAAAGGGTCAATCAGAATTTTAATGGGTTTGATATTTCGAATCCTTCCCACATCTGTAGAACAAGAAGCCCACAGCGTGCCAGGAATTTCAGAAAAGTATATATCTAGATGTAAATGGAATTAAATATTTCCTTAGGACAGTTAATTTGGGCTTAAAAAACCCATAGTGTTTCAGTGTCTGATAAATCTAAGGTCATTTCGCCAGAAGAGAATTTTATTTAGTTTCCTATGTCAATAACAGATGTCTACCCAGGAAGTTACAGGACCAATGTCACATAGCAAGAAGGAGCAATTCTCAGGGAAAGGGCCAAAGGTATATTTATGAGTTCTGATATGGGAACCCTTGAACTTGATTTGAAATTCTCACCACCCAGATATTTTCATGATCCAAGAAAGTTCATTATGACAAGGCAATTCTATCAATAGGGGCAAAACTGGGAGCACATTTTTAAAAGTTAGTCAAGGTCCCTCCAACTATTGTAATTGAATAGTTATTAGTTTATTTGTCTGATGGTTTCTATTCTGCTCTAATTTCCTTTCAAAATGCCCTACTAGATATTGCAATTCTGTTAAGGGAGCTACTTCCCATTCTAATTTATGCTTCTTTCGTGAGTCACTTATTTCTATCTGCAGTCCATTAACAAAATGGACAAATAAAGCCACTTCATCTTGGCCTTCAAGGCAGGAAAATAGTTTAAAATTTTCCTATAGGCAGATTCAGTGGTCCATAGAAGATTAGTTCGTTTTTTTTGTTGTTTGTTTTGTTTTTTTTTTCTTTTTCCTCAAGGTTGGGTTATGGCCTAATTTGTTCTCATGGAGAACAGGAATAGCTTCAACCATTGTTGGCCCATTTTTCTAGCCCATCTTATCTTCTTTAAAGTTGTGGTTTACAGGATCCTCAAGATATCTAGTTGGAAGCTAGTTCAGTGGTAGTTCAGTGGTCTGGCATTCTCAAGGTCCAGGGTTCAATCCCCTGTGCTACACAAACACAAAATAAGGCATCTTAGTTAGAATATCACAACAGGCTTTTTCTGGTCATTTTCAAGCATTTCTTGTATCAATCATAGGGACAAATTGGTACAAATCAGGAGACATGAATCAAAGACTCTGCTCTGGTTTGGATATTTAGTGTCCCAAAGGTTCAGGGTAGCACTATTGAGAAATGGTGGAACCCTTAGGAAGCAGGGACTAGTGGAAAGAAGTTAGGTCATTGGGGGTGTGCTCTTGTAAGGAAATTCATATGCAACTCCTTGACCTCTCACAAGTAGATTGTTATAAAAGTCTGAGCTTGGTCGTATCTTTCTATCTGCTCAGATTTGAGGTGTGACCCTTTCCTCCTAGATGATCTTAAATTTTGAGCCTCCAAAACAGTGAGCATCCTTTTCTTTACAAGTAGCTTATATCAGACCTTTTGTTATAGTGACGAGAAGCTAACTAATGTAAGCACCCAGAAAATTTTTTAATTCCTCTATAAATTTGGTTTGATCTCTTTGGGGATCACAAACACCCTGATCCATATATAAGTAGGAAACAGGGATTTTAGAGGGAGATAGGGAAGGGGTCATGTAACAGATGGAGTCCATCTTTGCCTAAAATGCCCTAAAATGACTATATCTATATAGGGAAACTGGTAATTCTACTGTTGTCCAGAAACCCAGGTAATACCAGCTATTTCCTTCTTATGGACAAAGGGGTGCCTTACCTTGAAGCTTCAACAAAATACAGGTATGCACAACAAAGATAAAGAGCTCAAAGTGCAGAGAGAGAGCTCACACATGAGAGAGACTTACCTTGAACTCTGCGGTCAGCAAGAAAGCAGTGAGTGTACTGGGCTCTGTCATTACTGGTATGTGGCTATACTTCCCAGCCTTGGGGATCCTCAAAGATATTGTTCAGATCTTACTTCTGACACTATAAACTTCAAAATAAAACCAGATGAAGTAAAAAGGAAATGAGAGTTTATTGTGCATACAAATTTTTTTGTAAATGAAGCAAAAAAAAAAAAAAAGTAAGTAAATGCAATTTTAAAAAGTAAAAAAGAAATAGTGTTTATACAAGAAAAGATTATGAACTGGGAACATTCAAACCAAGTCTTAAGAAGCTGGAATCACAAGAGACATATAGCTTATAAAATCAATGAGGAAGTACATTGATCTCTGTTATGATTGGCTACTATGTACCTACATTACTTTTAGCACATGGAGAGCTATACAAGCTTATTCATCTGGAGCTAATGAGTTTGATTTCATCATACTGACAAAAAAGAAATGCTGAAGTTTTTATTGTGGTTAGAACCCACATTTCAAGAGAAATCAGGATAGCTTAAGTCTTTTTTTACAGGGTGATGGGTGATTGGCCTAAGCATACACATGAACTGTGGCCTCCATTTTTACTCTTTTAATAGTCCTAAATGATAAGATGCCATAGAGTGAGGCAGAGGCCGAGGAGCAAGAAGTTAATGGATTTGTGAGGGACCCTTTTTGGAGCCCTCAGAAAAGACCAGCCCTCAGCTGAACAGTGCACAGTGACCCCATTGATACTCCCTGGAACAGAAGAATTGCCCAGCTAAGCCCTGTCCAAACTCCTGGCCCACACAATAATGAGATATGATAAAATTGTCATTATCTTAAACCACTACGTTTTGGCATAGTTTGTGTCACCATAATGAATAATTCAAACCCTCTTTTCCAAACTCATGCTGTCTGTAGGATTAACTCGACAATTAATAATTTACAGCTTTATAGCATGAGCTTTATTGTTAGCTTGTTATTTTAATAGGCTTTATTGTTAGCTTATTATTTCCTTGTTATTCAACTTGTTGTGTGATTATGACTTCTTTCACAACTAGGATACAATTCTTTTTAGTATCTGAAAATGATTGTATATTATTGGTGCACACTGTTTTTTACTTACTAGAAAATTAGTAGAGGAAACCCTCTTTTCTTTTTTAACTAAAATTTGTGTTATTTTTGCAAAATAATACCACAAATTCTTTTACTTTTTTCCCTTCTTAATATATAAGTTGTCGTCAAATGAAAAGTGTCTGTTAGATCCTAGGAAGATATGAAATGATAGAACTGAGAGTTAACTATTAGTTAAAATAATTGATTCTTTAAAAAATATATTGGAGAAAAACATGTATCAGATAGTATTATATAAATTACTATAATAAAGATGAAAATTTGTTGTGACCGTTAGTAGAAAAGATACAAAAAAAAAAAAAAACCTACAAACAGAAGTCCAGGCAGATTCTTATGATGTGCTCCATGATGACTGCCCCTGGTACACATGCCTTGTATAAATCTCTCCCCTGGAGTGTGGGCAGGTCTGTAGAAGTGATGAGGTAGTTATTCTCTTGAATAAGTTACATTTGGTAAGACTCCGTTTTAGTCAAATGAAGGGAATGATTCCTGTGTGCTCATTTGGAAGGAATAAACAACCTCACTGTGAACTGAAAAGGGTCAACCTTCAGGAGCTGAACTTCAGTCCTCAAACCACAAGGAATTGACTTCTGCCAACAAGTGAACTTCGAATAGGTCCCAAAGGATCAAACAAGATTACAGCGCTGCTAATACCTTATTTGTGGCCTCCTGAGATCTTGAGCAGAAAAACCTCAAAACTGTATCTGGATTTGGGAATTTGTCAGATCACAAATTTTTCCGGTTCTAAGCCAGTAAATTTTTGATAATTTGTTATAAGAGAACAGAAAACTAATACATAATTGCCCATCAATTGTGGTTCTAGTTAGACTGTACTAAAATTGTTCCATATTTTAACAGGGTCAGTAATGGGTATGGAAAGAAATGAAAAACTTCTCTGGTTAGTTCTGATTCTTTCAAGAATTAATGACAAGTTCTAGACCACTTGGTAGGTTGTATCATTTCTAAATTGAGACCTATGACCAACTTCCAATCATTTCCTCTCTGTTAAAATATCCTACATTATACACACAAGATGTGGAGAAGTCTCAATCTTGGGGATGGAAATTTAACACACCCCAAGCAATAAATTAAAACTTGCCTATGCCAGGAAGTATAATCTGATTCCCCTTAGCAGTGGTGCATGGAGAGGGGAAGCTTAGCTAATGAGATATAAGAGCAAATCCATAGAGGAGTTTCCTCATCTAGGGAGCAAAAAAGCCTCAACTAGACAAGATCTTTTCCCCAGCCCCTTCACCTCCTCTTTCAACACTGAATTTTAGCCATGAGGCCAGCATTGACAGTGGCGACTTTGCAATCATTTGGTGACAAGCCAGAACTTCTCCAAGAATATAGAGGGAAAAGCAAAAAGAATCCTGATACCTTGGGGACATCACTGAGCTACTACAACAACTCTCAGATGCCTACTCCAGGCTTTACATAAAATAATGATAATTATTATTAGCATAGCACTGTGTGGATTTTTCTGTTACTTGACAGCTGAATACATTTCTATTGATTCCAGGACTTTCTTTGGCTGGTCTTGGTTTAAATATAAAACCTTGCCTTCTGCCTTAAAATTCCTATTGTAGGGCTGGGGATGTATCTCAGTGGTAGAGCACTTGCATGTGTGAGGCACTGGGTTCAATTCTCAGTGCCACATATAAAATAAAGGTCCATTGACAGCTAAAAAATATTATTTTAAAAAATTCTTATTGAAAATCTCCACACAGAAGTCTCCTTCTACCTTCTAAGTTTAAGGACTGCCCATTGCTTTTACTGTAAGAATAAAATTCAATAAGGTTTTCCATGATTTGGGCTTTAAATAATTCTTTAGCTTATCTTGCAACATTTCCCCTAGTCCAAGCTATATTTGTTCAAAATACTTGAAGTTCCCACAAAGTCAGCTCTTGTAAACTCCAAAGCCAGTTCTTGTATGCCTCATTGACTTTCCCTCTAATTCTCTCTTTCCCCCTCTTCCCTCTCATCCTTCTCTTCCTTCTCTTAGAATGTTTGGAATAGCTTTGCCTGTAGCTATGCTACCTAATTCTCAGTTCAATTTCTGTGAGCCTTTTTTTTTCCCCAAGAAGCTTCTCTGATTATCCCTCTTCAAGAGCTTCCTCTCTTACTTCCACAGCATCTTGTGTACATCCTTATCCCGGTGCTATAATTTGGATCTGGAATGTCTCCATCACACTCTTGTGCTACAGGCTTGTTTCCCAGCCTGTTAGCACTACTGGGTGGAACCCTGAGTAGATGGGGCCAAGTGGAAAGGAAATTACTTTTTCCCCTTTGCTTCCCAGCTGCCATGAGATGAATAGGTTCCACCACCAGGCACCCCAGCCATGAAGAAGTACTATGTCACCACAGATCCAAAAGCAGTAGGGCCAAGTGACTGTGGATTAAAACCATGAGCCTAAATAAACTTTTTTTCCCCTCTAAGTTCATTTATCTTCAGTATTTGTCACAGTGACAGAAAGCTGACTCATACATCCACCTCTTAACACATGATGCTGTAATCATCAGTTTCATCTCTACCATTTAGCTCCCAAAATGCTGAGCCAGTATCTGGTCAACGTTTATGACTCATGCACCACAATATCCACTACACATCTGTCCTTACATAGTTATTTGTTTCACAGATGAATGAAAGAAATTCAAGAGCTACAAACCTGTATTCATCAAAAAGCAGCCATCTCCTCCACCCAGCCTCTCTCACCAGAGATGAACATTATAAATTACTGCCTTCCTCCAGAAATGTTCTGAATCTATGCAAACATTTCTGTTTGCCTATTCCTTTCCTACAGATGATGGCATTCTTGCTCACTGGCCCACTCATAGCTTTTCTACTTTAATAATATGTCTACTGATTCCCATAGAGAGCTTTTCCCTTTAAACAGATAAATATTACTTCACTCTGTGAATGTTCCACCATGTACTTACCAGTTACCAACTGACAACATTACACGGATTTTGATGCTCTCCACTTAAAAATAATTCAAAAATGAAATCATTGTGCATTTATTCAGTGGTTCATAGGAATGTATAGATAGAATATAGTCATAGAAATATTTCTTTGTCAAAAGATATTTGTGTTTAAAACTTTGAAAGATATTGCCACATTATCTTCCTTCTAGATTGTTATAGTTTGCAATTTTGCCAACAACGAGAGGAACTGTTTTCTCATGAGAATGTAACTTTGTAAATATGAGATATGGAAAATGGCATGAAGTTATAGTTCAATTTGTTTTCCCTTCATTGTAAGTTTGGGTGAACATTTTTCATATGTTAAAATACCATATGCAAATCTTGTTGCAAACAACAAAAACTCGTCTGGCTAGTTTATCCAGAATTATAATCTCTTAAATGTGATTAGGTACTACTTGAGATTGTTGAAGAAACAGACACAGACACAAAGATGGAAATACCAAAAAACAGACAATAAATTGGCCTGAAATGGATACCAGTAGTTCCTCTTCCACTGAACACGAAATGCCAGAGGTCTCTGTATCTACTACTCCCTCCATCTCTGACCTTACCTGTGAGCAGGTACTTATCCCTGTACTTCTTGCTGCCACCTACACAAGCAAACGGAGCAATCTTTGCTCACCTCTAAAGCAGTTTCACTAAGGTGTTTCTGAGTTCTGACCTCAGTGTAGGAAATCAGGATCCTTAATGTGCAAACTTCCCCAAGTGTAGGAAAGTATTCAAAATATGACAAGAAGTCTTGGCTATGTGAAATATACACCTCAGTACTCCACACTATCGATATGCAATCTATTTTTTTTTTTTTAGTCTTTGAAACAAAAGCAGATGCTCCCCTGATGCACTACACCTTTCATACATTTCCAAGCAAACATCCCCTTTCTACCTCAGAGGAAGATTAGTTTCAAAAGAAGGGGAAGTAGAGTTTCTGACTTGTACAGATGCATTGTAAAATCTTAGAAGAGCTAGCAATATATTCGTTTGCCATGTGCCTTTGTAAATTTTGTTAAAATAAGCTATTTTAACTGAAATTATTTAATACTATCAATTAGTCCTGCTCACTATTCTCTTTCATCAAACTTTGCCACAACCAGATGGCATAATAAAAGGAGATGAGCTAAGGATACATTTAGTAAGGACTTATTATAATATAGTTTTGTTCTTTAGCCACTTCTGTGTAGAGGCTAGTTATTGCTAACTAATCCAGTATAGAAATGGTTTTAAGAAACACACAATTGCTAGGCGAGGTAGCACACGCCTGTAATCCCAGAGGCTCAGGAGGCTGAAGCAGGAGGATTGAGAGTTCAAAGCCAGCCTCAGCAATGGTGAGATACTAAGCAACTCAGTGAGACCCTGTGTCTAAATATTAAAGTACAAAATAAGAGTTGGGGATGTGGCTCAGTGGTTGAGTGCCCCTGAGTTCAACCCCAGGTAGCCACCCTCCAAACACACACACACACACACACACACACACACACACAACTTCTACTGTGTGATGTGCCCAGCACAGTGACTGAACATTTGACTTGAAGGTGCAATGCCAAAGACTTGGTCCTAATACTCTGGTATTGTTAGGGTATGTAAACAAGTCAAGATGGCGCCTGGCAAAATGCCAGAGGGAGTGGTTTGTGAAGTAACGCCAGCGAGCCATTAAGTGTGGAGATTCCTTATTGGTTGATTGCTGTATCTAGTTTATGTTAATTAAGATAAACTGTGTGGAATGTATATATACCCCTCCAGTCCTACAATAAACGGCTCCCACTCCTGCTGCATCAATCTACACAAGTTGTTCGTCATCCCCCGGTTATTTTGCCCAGCCAGCCAGGCTGCAGCAGATGGTGGCCTGTTACGGGGAGCCCGGGACACTCGGGGGTAAGTGACGAAAAAAAAAAAAAAGCTGCCCGTCCATAGATAGGACAGGAGCAAATCTGCTTGTCCCTAGGCAGATAGGGTATCACTTAGCACCAGAAGTAATTATGGAATAAAGGAGATACCAGGTTACAAATATATGGAGCTAGGAGCTGGACTGTGGAAAATTCTTTTAATCATCACATCAATTGAATTTAAGGGAAGTTTTCAATTCTCGTCAGCATTTAGTCAGAACTAAAATTTGTCCTATCAGGAATATGTTTCATAACACAACTTTTTATTTCAGTGCTGGGAGTGGAAACCAGGGATTTGCACATGCTAGGCAAATGCTCTACTACTGAGCTAAATCCTCACCCTAGTTTTCTTTTTTGCAGCAAATAAAATCCAGCTGTGCAAGAGAGAAGCTATGCAAGTGAGAAGAATGAGTCTAGATTACTGTAAATATATTTTCAAAGGATTATAAATATATTTTCAAAGTTAAATATAAAATGGGACCCTGTCGACAGATAACTGAGCTGGAGCATGATGATATGAATTTTATGAATGCTATCATTAGGGGATCCAAAAAAATTTTTGCCAAGTACTGGATATGATGTTCAGTTTCTTTGGAAAGCCAATGAGTACCATACAATTTCTTGCCTTTTTTGTTTTTTTCCCATATTTTATTGGTGCACTTTAATTATACATAAGAGTGAGATTTGTTTCCATATTCATACATGCATATGATATAACAATATAATTTGGTCAGTATCATTCCCCAGTATTTCCTCTTTCCCTCCTCTCTTTCTCTCTTTCATCTTCTCCACCTTTCTTTTCCTTTATCTTCTCGAGCTTCCACATATAAGAGAACATACAACTTGACCTTCTGAGTTTGGCTTATCTCACTCAACCAAGTTTTATCCATTTTTCCTGCAAATGGCATAATTTCATTCTTCTTTATGGCTGAATAAAACTCCATTGTGAACATATATATAACATTGTCTTTATCCATTCTTCCATTGACGGTCACCTACACTAACTAGTTCCATATTTGGCTACTGCATGACACAACATATTTAATTAAAATGCACTTTTCTTTTATGGTGTTAATTATGTGAAATAGAAGGTATCAGAAAAGGAAGGTTAGTGGGAAGAGCCAGAGCTACTGCCACACCACAGCAGACCTTGGCAGCATGGTTAACACTCATGGTCTCCCTTGCATTCCCTCCCATCTGATTGCCTCTGACCTTATCAGCTAGCATGCATTCTGATTTTAGTGTCTTACTTGAATGCACAACATAAACCGTCATCTCAGAAGGGAATGAGCTGAAGGTCACCATGTCCTTTGCAGGCCCTCCTGACCTCTCACTCCATTTACCATAAATGGATCACTTATGTGACAATCTTGCCAAGATGGTGACTGTATGTCTCACCTTCTGGTTCTTTGTCATGATGAGGGCAAATTGTCCAGGCAGCAACAGTATCTTATAGTTAATGAAACTCCTTCTGTGTCCTCTCATAGAAGTCTTCCCTCTTCAGGAAGTAGGAACTATAAATCCACAGAACCCAGAGTTGTAGGGATAGGAAATACCAGTTCCAAATTTCTACTACTTTGTTCCTAGGTCCATATAAATTAGCTGAATTTGTTCATTTGGAGTATATACTGTGTCTGGCAAGATGACCCTCTAATCTGTCAAAGTACCATTTCTGAACTGTCACTTTCAACCATGACTTCAACAGGCATTTCTATCCCTCTCATGATAGAGATGACCAGTGGATCCCATGGTAATGTGCACGCTCCTGCACCTTTGTTGCTAGGAATGAATACCTTAGTCTGTCACAATTTCTGTGGGATTCTGTACCAGGGTATCAAACACTTAGTGAGCCATGGGGGAAAAAGTGCAGTCTGAGGTTCTGTAAACAAGAAAGACAAACCAGACCAAGAACACAAGTCTGTTTCTATTGAAATGAATGGCTTCCCTTTCTAAGGAATGAAGTGTGCAATACAATCAAGTTGGTTGGCTCAATATGGTTCCCCAGTATTTTGCCTTTCCCTTCTCTCCTCTTTTCCTTGATTCTGATGATTTTGCTTTATCAAAAAAGTAGTATGGGTTTCTGTATTGATGGGTGGAAAATTCAGCATCAGCAGAAATGTTTGATCTTCCTTGATGTTGTGGATTTAATTTAGTTCCCCAAAAATTTATATGCTGAAATCCTAACCCCCGATATCTCAGAATATGTGTTTATTAAAAAAAAAAAGATTGCTGCAGATTAGTTAGGATGAGGTCATATTAGAATAAGATGGATTTGCCATCGAGCATAACCATTGTCTTTATAAAAATGAATACCATTTGAAGGGACATAGAAATACACAGATAGGAGACAACATAAAGACACAGGGTGAATGCCATCTACAAGCTAAGGGATAACTGAGACAATCAGTAACTGATAGTGAAACATGGAAAAGATACTCCTTCATACCTCTCAGAAAGAACCTACCTTCCCAACACCATGACTTGGGTTTCCTAGCCTCTAGAACTGTGAGACATTTCTCTTGTTGAAGCCACCTAATTTGTGGCACCTTTTTATTTCAGACCAAGGAAACTCATACGCTTGGCAAATAAGAATTCATGCTGTTGACATTGTTCCTAGCTTCCATCTCTGGTACTACCATGTTTACTCATTTTAGGTGACCACTGTCTCAACACTGAGCCTATCCCATGTCAACTTGCTGAGTGAGCATTCACATGAAATACAAAGACTTCACGATTCCCAAATATGCATCCACAGGCATTGTACCCAGACCTCCCTTTTGTCATATTTTCAGCTTTTCCATTCTGTTTCTCAGACTAATTGACCAAGCCATTTTCCACCATCCAAGAGTCTATGCCTATTATAACCCTGAGTTACTTTTTTCTCCTCAAAGTAGACCTCCTGAGGCTCTGCTCATTGGAATTTATTTCTCCTCACCACTGCCTTCCAAAGTCGTCTTTGAGTGGATGGGTCTCAGTGTGGCTGCCATGCATAAAGCAAGCTCAGAATTGTTGCCCCTCCATCAACTAGTCATTTGGATCCTTAATACACCCATAGTGAGAGATGGAAGAAGCACTGGAACAAAAGTGGTGGATGCCATGAGGGCTTATCTACCTTCTCATTCAACTTGCTTATGCCTCTGTCTTTCCTCATGCTCCATCCTGGATACCTCACTACCATCTTAATTGCCATTAGTTCTGCCCAACTTTAGACTATGTTTATCTGACAAACTATTGGGTCTCATGGTCATTTATTACCCACCTTCAGAGTTCCAGAACACCCAAAAGCAGATTTTCTTGTCTGATATACAGTCTTCTTATGCAATACCTCAACTTTTCACAGGATGAACTGAGGTGTGTGCCCAAGAAGCATGGCAGTCTGTGCCTCAACCTGGATCTGCTGCATACACTTTTCCTGTCACTTGGTGTGGTTCAGAGAAGTATTCTCAGCTATGGAAAATGCTGCTTCAAAATCTGAAGAAAACTACCAGATCTTGTGTTTACTTTTGCACAATGGAAAATAAACATTGCATCAATTCTGTCTTTATTTCAGAAGGATATTCTAGCAGGCCCCATACCACTAGAGACCTAAATCTGAAACTAAAATGATGAGCCTTTGAATCTTCATAGGATTTATTCTTCATCCTTTGGAATATAAATATCTTACCAAGGACTTTAAAATGCTAGCCACTTCTTGTTCATCCAGTCTGATTAGCATGATGTCATTGACATAGTATAATAGTGTGATACTCTTCAAGATATCCTGCCGCAGCCCGTCTGGCTGGGCAAAATAGCCAGGGGGAGTGACAAGGAACTTGTGAAGGTTGATACAGCGGGAGCCGCTTTATTGTCGGACAGTAGAGGTATATATACACTTAACTGATTATACACAGCTTGCTTCAATTAACATCCAGATACATCAATTGGTCATTAAGGAATCCTCATCATCTTAATAATTACACACAGCTTAACTTAATTGACATAATCTAGACACAGCAGTCAGTCATCAAGGAATCTATCTTCTTAATGGCTCGCTGGCATTACTTCTCAAACCACTCCTCTTAGCAAAGTGCCAGGCACCATCTTGACTTGTCTGTGGCTCTCAACAATATCCAGCTAAGTCATATATCTCCAAACTCTATCATGACAGAAGAGTAAGAAAACCGATATAGTCCCAAGGCAAAGTGGGAAATGCATACTATTGTAAGCATTTGTAAATAAATGTGAATTATTTATGATTTTTTTTTTTGATTTGAGGGGAAGGGATGTATTTGCAAGATCCTGGTGTTATGGACTGACTTGTCTTCCCCAAAAATTTGTATGAAGAAGCTTTACACCAATTCCTTAGAATATGACTATATTTCAATATAGGGCCTTTTAAAAGGTAATTAAGGTTAAATTAGGTCATTATGGTGGGCCCTAATTCAATGTGATTGGAGTCCTTATAAGAAAAGAAAGGGACACCAGGAATGTGCACAGTCAGAGAAAAGACCATGTGAGGACAGAGGGAAAAGGAAATCATCTACTGCCCTAGGAGAGAGACCTAGAGGAAACCAAACCTGTCAATATCAAACACATTGATTTTGGATTTCCATACTCCAGAACTGTGAGATATAAACTTCTGTAGGAGACTCCAACCAACTAACACAAGCAACTACACACCATGTACCTGAGACTTTGTTAATTTACTCTAGTAAGGGTACCACATTTAGCACAGCAGCTGTAACCAGACTACCACTTAACTAGGTTAGCAGTAGTGTACTATCATTCTATAGGAACCATGTTTATTTTTGTTTCAGGGGAGGTAGTGGGAGCTAAGTGGAATAAGTTGAAGACTGTCACTGCTGCTTGCTTTTGCTCTTTAGAGTGGTAATAATTATTGCCTTACCCTAGGATGTGATATTAATTTTAATTTACTATCTTGCTGAGGTTAGGAGAATTTTCAGAGTCTTCCATTTTGCCTTCCACATCATAATGACTCATTCTAGAGCTTGAGAATACAACATAAGTGTTGAGCCAAAACTAAGAATGTTTATTCCAATTATGCATTCAAAAACTGATAAAGTGATTGCCCCATGGGTCTCCAGATCCAGATCACTCATGTTGAAGCAAACCTAGACTGGGATTTCTTTTATCATATGATCCCCAGTAATAATTTCCAATCCAGGGATTTGACTTTTATTGGCCTCCTGGTCAATCTATCCTGGATTTGTTTGTTCTTTTTGTTTTGTTTTGTTTTTGTTTTTTGATTATACAACTGAATACCCTTGATGACTATCTACTTTGTCCTAAGGATGCCATATTTTATTTCCATAGATCCCTATGTGTTAAGATCCTTGGTTGCCCCTCTAACCTTTCCATTTATCACAGTAATTTGTCCACTTAGCTTCTGATGATTCAGTGCTTCCATCACCTAGCCGCTATTATTTCAATTTGCTATTGCTTTTATCAGTGAACCTACTTCTGTAACCTTTCTTATTTCCTTAATAACCAGGGACATTTTAGTGATTCTTTTTTTTTATCACCAGTACATTTTATTATTGCCTCCAGAAATGATGTATCCCCTGTGCCCTCCCATGTAACATAGCCAAATCATAGGTTTACTAATTTTACTTATTTGACTCTAGCATACCCAATAAATCTCTGAGCTATTCATTTTTTCCTTTCAACATCAGACATAGCAATTTAGCTATGGGGTATGGCTTTTTCCATACTTCTGGAAACTATCCTATTAGTGCGTTTGCACCATCTTCTTGAGTCCTTAACATGATGTTAATCCCATGTTCCAGGACAGTGCTCCCCAACCAAAAAACTCTCCCTTATCTAACTCTGTGTTCTCGTAACTCACATCCCCAATCCAGTTTCCTCAGAAGGTACCCTTATGTGTGATTTTGTGGGTACTTACTGGAAGTGTAAGTATTCTATTCATGAAATATAAGTGCATCTTTGGACTCAGGTTCAATCCTGTCTATTTTGTATCCCATTTATGAAAGCATGTTGCTGAACACTATGCCTTATGACTTCGTAGTTCAGATGACATTCTGTTCATGATGGGCGCAGCTTCACTCAAAAGATATTTAGTGAATGCCCATGTATGTACATGCTGCCATTCAAGGAAGCAAAGCTCAATGAGTTTTGTATTTTTATTTTAGTGCAAAACAATGCACTTATACCATGTTTTATTGGTTTTGTTTTGTTTTATGTTTTGTTTTTTCATTCTGGTAAAGAATTCTCAATATACCTCAAACTGTGGTTGGCATGGAAATCCCAAACTATGCCTAAGGTGAAGACATTTGTACTAGGGAAATGGGGTGTCTTATCCTCTAGTATAAATGCTTTACCACAGCATTTAGATCTTGATACTTTCCACTTATCAGATTCTGAATATCAGAAAAAATATAATTAAGATAGTAAACTAATATAATGTTCTATTACACTGATCCAAATTATTGTATTTTCAGAACACATGGACACAAATATTCCAAAGTTATTATATAATCCATTGCCTTCTTGAAATTTTTGGCATGCAAGTGACCCCTTGGACATGCTGGGATTACACTGAGGTTACAAGTGCAATGCAGGTATATTTATAGAAACAACTGAGGAGGATTAAGTTCTTGTAAGATAATTGCCTCAAATGACTAAATTACTGAATCTTTTTTGCAAGCAGGAATCTGTTTCTTTTATTAGGATCATTCCATGGGGTTTGGGCATTTAGAAAAACTCCGAGCCATATGAATCTTCCCACATGTCTTCACTCTAATTCTCAGAGCTCCATTCTCTTTCAATAAATGTTTCCTTTCATATAAGAGATCAATATAGTATGAATTCAACTTACTATAAATACAGCAACTCAAAGGATGAAAATTTTGTTTGATTTTTTAGTTTCCTTAATGTTTGAAGCTGCATATGACAAAGTATTATTTTACAATTGATAGAAATGTCTTGTTTCTATAACAGTGATTTCAACCAAGATTTCAGGATTTTGAGATAATCATTCACATTTGAAATAAGCAGTCAATCCCACAGTCCTTGAATGTTCAAGGTTAATATACTGTTCCACATTTTTAGCACTTGACTTTCAAGGCCTTCCCATCAATCATACTTCATTCTAAATAATATCTGAGTTAGTTGTTTTGTTACCATGTACTATTAAAGGCCACAGCCTTTCTTTCAATATTAGATATAGAGGCTGGGGATGTGGCTCAAGCGGTAGCGCGCTCGCCTGGCATACGTGCGGCCCGGGTTCGATCCTCTGCACCACATACAAAGATGTTGTATCTGCCGAAAACTGAAAAATAAATGTTAAAAATTCTTTAAAAATATTAGCTATATTCTCTCAGCCTTTCTTTTTAGTGCAGAAATCTCATCATGCCCCCAGAATAAACCTACTTTTTCTGTTTTTTTGTTATATCCTTTTCTTTCTACTACTTACACATTGCTATATTATTTATGAATCTTAGCAGCAAAGATACAAATCCATTCTGGTTAGTTTGTCCAGAAAAGGACAAAAATTACATATGAACTAGAGAAGGCTCAAGTCTTATGCAGCCAAGAAAAATGTGATTTAACTATATAACTCACCTTTAAAGAGGAAACTAGAGGTAGAGGAAGATGGCGGCGAAGGGAGAGCATTACCCCCGTGTACCACGTCACTGTGCAGGAGAATGATGAGTTAGAACGGCTAAAAGCTATCTTGTTAGGAATTTCCAGCAAAATTGGGGTGCTCCAAAACCTAGAGGAAGGATTTCCATCGCACGAGGATCAGCTACGGGGGCTCAAACGCGAGAGATTTGTCCGCATGGAGGGTCACGCTGCTTATTCAGCAAATCGCCCCGCGGCTAGAGTCTGAGGCGCGCGCTGGGAAACGAGGAGATAGCAACGCAAAGATACAGCGCTGCAGTTTCTGCGGGCTTCTGCCAGCTGTGCAATCACCGTACTCAGTGCTGAATTCTGGGTTTGAGACGGGGGAAGGAAGCGGTCCAATTCGATTCTCCACACCAGTCAGACCACAGAGGAAGCCAGCGGCCACCATCTTGGAGAGCTGACATCACCATCCCTGTTTTCGACTGATCGCACCTCATTCAGCCGTAGAACAGGTAATTTCAGGCTGCCATTCGCCTGCGGCTCGCAGACAAATTACTCAGGCTCAGTGCTAAATAACCCGCGGAAAATGCTTCTTGGAGCCTGCTCCTATCAGAACATACACCGAGCACTGAGCGGCCGAATTCTGGCTCCCGGAACTGTTCTGGCCCAGGGATAAAGAACCCGCGGAAACTGCTTCTCGGTCCGGGTCCTGCTGAATACTGTGGAGGTAAATACCAACCGAGCCTTCACAGGCAGTGGCAACAGGA
>NW_025999924.1:11515683-11544233 GCF_001458135.2 Marmota marmota marmota | reverse complement strand
GGAGGAGGAGGAAGAGGTGGAGGAGGAGAAACAGCAGCATAGGTCCCTTAATATCTCTTCTTACCACACTAAGAGATGTCCTCAGCCCATGGGCTCTATTGTATCCATAGTGATGCTTTACCATTTAAGAAGGAAACTCCTCCACTGTTTATGGAAAGCAGCAGGCATTCAAGATTTGAGTGGTCCGCCATGTACTGTAGTGATAGAAAAATGTTAAAGGCCAAAATGCTATGACCTTGATGCTCATGGAAAGGTGGATTTAGGCAGAGCTGCTTTTGCAGAAGAAGGAGGAAGCATAAAAGGAAGTGCTAAAATAATTTAGAAACAAGTAATGAAATGCTGTTGAGCAAATACTCCTCTTCCACCCTTGGAGAAAGCAGGAGAGGGTAAAACCAAGAGTCTTTTATTTAGATCTGCAGAGTTGAGGGTGTGGGTACCCAGGACTTGATACATAATTTGTGGGACCCAGTGCAAAATCAAAATGCAAGCCCTTTGTTCAAATATCATTAGCAATTTCGAGATGACAATAACAAAATTAAATTAAGCATAAAGTTCTTTTAAACATAGGATCCAGTGTTAGTGTACAGGTTTGTCCTGTGCTTCTATAGCTGGATGCATGGGTATTTTACTGAAAATAAAAGGGGTATTGTCTTTTGCACCCACCAAATGTCGAATGCTGAATGCCAAGAACCCCTCATTAAAGGGCCTTGCCTTTGCTCTTAACACAAGAGATTAAAAGAATATTTTCAGGTTTATACTACTAAAGCAAGTGTCATCAAAAACATTACTCAAGATAGCCTTCACTGAAACTCTTAAGTCAAAAAGTTACCAGATCAGTGATTAAACTTTAATCCCTATAATCTTAAACAAGAATAAACAACTAAAGAAGGCCAAACACACAAGGAAAGGATTTAAAATAAAAAAAGAAACCAAAACAAAGGAAACATGATTTATAAGTTAAAAATGTATACAGTGTAGAAATTTCAAAAGGGATAAGAAAGGCAGCAGAATACAACAGACACTAGTATGGCAGTATGTATAAATGTGAATGTGTAATCAATGTGATCCTGCAATCTGTACACGTGGTAAAAATGGGAGTTCATAACCCACTTGAATCAAATGTATGAAATATGATATGTCAAGAGCATTGTAATGTTTTGAATAACCAATTTAAAAAAAGAAAATTATCATACAAATCATCAGATTAAATATGATATTGCAACCATGAACAAAAAGTATTCTGAAAGGGAATATTCAGGGGGAAATGAGTAGATTTAAAAACAGGATAGAAGAAATGAAAAACAATAAAAATTTCAGAAAATATTGTGCTGTATACATGTAATAAGAATTGTAATGCATTCTGCTGTCATTTATTTGTTTTAAATCAATAAAAAATTTCAGAAAATAAATTTGAGGAACTCTCACAAGAAATACAGTGGAAGACCAAGAGATGATTATCAGAATAGGAACAAACATAACAAAGGATTCATCCAAGAGGCCTAACATCCAAATAACAGATGTTCAGGAGATAAATGGGGAGGATGGAAGAAGGAAGTCAACAATGATAAATAACTTAAAATTGACTAAAACAGAAGAAAAGGTGTTCCAAATTTCAGCCCAATGGATAAAAATACACCCACTCCAAGGTGGATATTGTGAAATTTCAGAACACCATGGACAAGAAAAAAAATCACACAGGTTCTACAAAAGGAAGAGTTTGCAAGTAGTCAGAAGTTAAAATGATTTCAACTTTCTTAGCAAAAGAGAAATGTCTCCAAGATTCTGAAGGAAAGCGTTTCCAACCTAGATCCTATTGAAATGTTAATTAAACAGGAGGATGGAACAAAAACATGTTAATTATGAACTGTTTCAAAGGTCTATTTCCCATGCATACTTTTTCTCACCAAAATCAAGAGCAAATCCAACTAAAGGAAAGGATATGGCAACAGGAATCATCAGGACAACATTAACAGGTGATTCCAGGATAGAGATGCCACCTAGAGCGTATCCAGATAAGATTAGAGTAACTGCTGAGGGCTCTCATACCCATGCCTCTTCCCTTGTTGCTTGAACTTGACCTGATTTATTAAGGCAAAATAACACATTCGACCAAATAAGAGGAAGATAGGGGCCAAAAGCAATAAATGTAAGCCAGAAGAAAGACAGGGAATTCACGGTGCCACAGAAAAGAGACATCCTGGAATGACAGTTGTACTTCAGGCCTGAAGTACAACCAGCTGTGGAGACTGTTTTCAAGAAAATAACTATAATGTCTTGAGTTTATCTGACATCATTGACCTTGTTCAAAATTATACTTATTAACTACTTAAAGACAGTGGGCACAGCAGGGTCAGGAGAAGAGGAACACATACAAAAACACAAGGGAAAAACAAAAGGAAGGGAGTAAAATTAAAGTGTTCATAACATGCCAAAATTATTCAATATGAAAAGTATTTGCATAGGCCTACTACTGTAAACATTGAATAGTGACTTAACAACAAAACCACAGGGTCAATCTGAGTTCATCTTGAAATTCAAGGAAATAATCTAACATTAGGAAATCTATTCATTTAATTTGCTAATATGTATTAAATGTATCAAATATAATATAAGTATATTAAAGATTTAATGTAAATGTGTTATACTTAATATATTCGATATTTAATATAAATATTTCATTTAAGTATATAACAGGTAAATTAAACTATATATGTTTAAAATACATTTGATAAAATTCAACATCCACTTTTTGTCAAAGCAAATCCTTGGTAAGCTAGGAATAAAAAATTAAAAAAAAAAATCTTTCCTTCCTTCATATAAATATGGGAACTGATTAACAACAAAAATGTACTTAACAGTAGAATAGTGTAGGAATTCTGATTAAAGTAAGAATAAACATGTACCATACTGGCTGGTGCAGTGATATGTAGCTAAAATCCCAGTTACTTGGGAGGCTAAAGCAGAAGGTTCTCAAGCTCAAGGTCAGCCTCAGCAATTTAGTAAGACCCCATCTCTAAAAGTTAAAAAGTGCTGGGGTTGTAGTTCAGTGGTAGAGTGCCCCTAGGTTAAATCTCTAGTACAACCAAAAAAAAAAAAAAGAAGAAGAAGAAGAAGAAGAAAAAGAAATTTTGAGTCTGGTTATTCTTTTGTTTGAAATTAAGCACCGTGATCTTTAAGTAAAATTTCTAACAAACAAGAAATTAAATAAAAATTTGAAAAGGAGAAACATATTACTGTGAATTATAAACTCCTATTTTTAGTGTAAAAAAAACTACTAGACTTAATGTAATAATTTAATAAAATGCTCAGTTGTAAGACAGTGTATATAAGTAGTACTTTTTGGATTTACAGAAAGAACAAATAACAAAAATTTCTTTTAAAATACCCTTAACAAAGGCCAAAAAATTGATATACTTGAGAACATACCTAATTAAAATCATATAAATTGTGTAAAACCTACATGAAAAAATTTTGAGATGACAAAATAGAAAGGATTCGACATTGCAAAGGTGCTGAATCTCCCCAAAATTAATGTTTAAATTCCAGCCACTTTCTATTTAAATTCCAAAAGTATTTTCGATGATTAAAACTTAATTTAGTAGCATCCACAAGTATAAACCAAGAGCTGGGGTTGTAGTTCAGAGGTAAAACGTTTGCCTAACACATGTGAGGCACTGGGTGTGATCCTCAGTGCCACATAAAAATAAGTAAGTAAGTAACATAAAGGTATTGTGTCCAATTTACCTACAACTATATATATTTATAGTTATATATAGTTTTTTACTATACACACACACATTATATATTCCTATGTATGTACTTATATATTGAAAAAGTACAAATAAAATAATAACTGGAGAAATTTTGAAGATTTGGGGGATGACTTATCCTTCTAGAAATTGCTGCAGTCCGGCTGCAGCAAACTAACTGGGGGGTGACGAGCAACTTGTGTACATTGATACAGCAGGAATGGGAGCCATTTATTGTAGGACAGGAGGGGTACATATACATTACACACAGCTTATCTTAATTAACATAAACTAGATACAGCAGTCAACCAATAAGGAATCTCCACACTTAATGGCTCGCTGGTGCCACCTCACAAACCACTCCCTCTGGCAAAATGCCAGGCGCCATCTTGACTTGTTTACAGACCCTAACAAGAAATCACAGTATACTATGAAACTGTAACACTTCAAAAATTCAATGCTAGTATAAGAAAAGACAAATAGTCTAATTGAGAAGAATAGAGAAAAAAAGGAAGACACACATACATATGAGAATTTGGTATGCAGCAAATATGATATTTCAAAATGGTGGCAAAGGAATATAGTATCTAACAAGTGGCTTTTCACCTAATAAATATCTGTTTTGATAAATTTAGATCTCTAGCTTACTCATCATATTAAAGAATAAATTCCAAGTTGATTAGAGTTCTAAAAATAAAACTAGACAATTGTTCAAAAGCTCTCAAGAATTTAAAATTATTTGAGGAATAGGGGAAAAGATCATATAGCTAAAATTAATAACAGAAAAAATTGAATTACTACATAAAAAGTTTTTACTACATAAATATGAAAGAATATGTTTTATCAAAGATGCCAAAAAATAAAAATTAAATGTAGTCCGGGAAAAAATATATGTGATATGTCATCTATAAGGGGTTAATAGCCTTAATATTAAAAGAACACCAAGAACTCCACATGAAATATAAAGAACCCACTTGAAAAGAAACTGGTATGGAGTAGATTTTGAGCAATATATAAATAAATTAAGTTTAGTCTAAAAATTTGGAGCAGTAATTGATAGTTCTACAGATTTCTTTACTGAGCTCTAAATACAGCAGATCTCATTTCTTGACTTTTTTGCACAGACCAGAATTAAAAAGAACAGATAAAGTCATCAACCAGAGTCACTGTACAGACATCCTGAAAAGTGATTGGCATGTTCATTCAGATAATGGGGTCTTAGAGGAGCCAGGTGCAGAATCTCAGAATCTTACTGACCTCTGAGGGAATGAATAACACTCTCCATTTTCTTATGGCACAGCAGGCCTCCTTAGCCCAGGGAAAAAAGCTCAATTGTCCTGTTGATGCTTTGAAAAAAAAAAATTTTAAATGCTGTTCCTGTTTTTAGAGAAGCAAGTGAACAGAACAGACTTTGTGCAGACCAGGGCAATAGGGTGAGACTAAGTGATTTGGCCTCAACAAGCTGGCAGAGAGAAATTGGAAGACTTACCACATGAAGGAGACAGGAATTATATAATTAAAGACAAAAATGTATGGCAGCACCTGGAAGACAATGTCACTGACCTCCCTACAGCAATCACAACCTCTCCAGTGTTTCTGTTAACTGGGCAGGAACAGCTGCATGATATGTAGCATGTGGTACAAAGTATAAGCACTAGCCTGTATTAATCAGCTTTCTGTTATCATATTACTTTATATAAAATAATCAACTTAAAAAGAAGAAAAGTTTATTTTGGCTTACAGTTTTAGAGATTCCAGTCTGCGTTCCATCCTTGTTGTTTTAGACACATGGCAGGACAGCATGTCATAAGAGGGAGTGGTGATAGGGGAGCCTGTGTATCTCTTGGTGGCCAGGAATCAAAGGCAGAGGAGGGGCTAGGGTACAAATACCATTCCCCCATGAAGATATTGACCTAAACTTTGCACTACACTCCAGCTCCCAAAGGTTCCACCACCTCCCAAGAGTGGCACAGGCTAGAGGTCAGGTCTTTAACACATGGGCCTTTGGAGGATATTCAAACTGTAGCAAAGACCCCTGATCACAGAGCCAAAACAAAGGTACATTAAAAGTACTAAACTAAGTCAAGCATCCCATTGTCTCAAGAGGCTGAGACAGGAGGATTGTGAGTTCAGACTCAGCAAAAGTGAGGAGCTAAGCAACTCAGTGAGACACTGTCTCTACATAAAATACAAAATATGGGTGGAGATGTGGCTCAGCGGTCAAGTGTCCCTGAGTTCAATCTCCAATACCAAAAAACAAAAACACTAAACTAGGTTTGCTGTGAGAGGTTTCAAGATGGTGGAACAGAGCAGGTCACTTTCGTGGCTGCTCCATGGCATGAAACTGAGAAAGCAGACAGGTAACTTCTCAGAAAGTGAGGTACTAGAAACCTTCAGGGACACTATAAGTCTATAGGGTAGGCATTCTACTGCCTCACATCCATACTGTTAGATGGGTAGGCACACAAACAACATGAAAAAAACAAGGGAACAAATCACTCCAAAACAAATCAAGATACTTCAACAACAGAATCCATCGTGACCACCACAGTGCAAGAAATGTCAGAGAAGGAGTTTAGAATGTACATATTTAAACTAATCTGTGAGGTGAAGAACTATGTAAGGAGTGATATCAGAAAAAAAAATACAGAGAGTGTAAGATCACTTCAATAAAGAGAGATTCTTTAAAAAAAAAAAATCACGCAGAAATCCTCAAAATGAAGGAGTCAATAAACCAAATTAAAAATTCACTGGAAAACATTCCCAACAGACTAGAGCAATTGGAAGACAGAGTTTCAGGCAATGAAGACAAAATATATAATATTGAAAATAAAGTTGACCATGGAGAAAAAATGTTAAGATACCATGAACAGAACATCCAAAAACTATGAGATAACCTGAAAAGAACAAATTTAAGATTTATTGGGATAGATAAAGGCTGATAGATATAAACCAAAGGGATGCACAATATTTCCAATGAAAGGATATCAGAAAATTTCCCAAAACTGAAGAATGAAATGGAAAATCAGATTCAGGAGGCTTAAAGGATTCCAAATATACAAAATTACAAAAAACCCACACAAAGACACATTATTATGAAAATGCCTAACATACAGAATAAGGATAGAATTTTAAAGATTGCCAGAGGAAAATGTCAGATTACATTTAGAGCAAAATCAATTCGGATCCCAGTTGATTTCTCAACCCAGACCCTCAAAACTAGGAGGTCTTGGAATAACATATACCCAGTTTGAAAGAAAATGGATACCAACCAAGAATACTATACCCAGAAAAATTAAGCTTCAGATTTGAAGATGAAATAAAAACCTTCCATGATAAACCAAAGTTAAAAGAATTCACAACTAGAAAGCCTGCACTACAGAACATTCTCCACAAAATATTCTATGAAGAGATATGAAAAAAAAAAGTAAAACCAGCAAAGAGAGGAACTAAACCAAAGAAATAGTCAATCAAAGGAGAAACTAATTCAAATTAGAAACCAGAAATAAACCAAAATGACTGGGAATACTAATTATATCTCAATTATAACCTTGAACATAAATGGCCTAAACTCATCAATCAAAAGATATAGATTGGTAAATTAGATTTTAAAAAAAAGAACCAACAAAGTATTGTCTCCAAGAGATTCACCTCATAAGCAAAGCCATCCATAGACTGAAGGTAAAGGATGGGGGGAAATATATCATGGATCTTGAAAACAAGCAGGGGTGTCTATCCTCATATCAAATAAAATGGACTTGAGGCCAAAGTTAATCAGAAGGGACAAAGAAGGACATTTCATACAGCTTAATGGAATTATACATCAACAAGACATAACAATCATAAATATTTATGCCCCAAACAATCAAGCATCAACATATATCAAACAAACCCTTCTCAACTTAAAGAATCAAATAGACCACAACACAATAATACTGGGTGACTTTAACACATCTCTCTCACCATTGGATAGATTCTCCAAACAAAAGCTAAATTAAGAATCTATAGTACTAAAAAATACAATTAATAATTTATACATATATAAAACATTTCATCCACCAATGACTGAATACACTTTCTTCTCAGCAGCATATGGATCCTTCTCTAAAACAGACCATATCTTAGGCAATAAGATACACTACTGAATGGCCAATGGCTAGCAGAAAAAATCAGGGATGAAATTTTAAAAAAAAAATACTTAGAGGTAAATGAATGATACAACATATCAAAATCTCTGGGACACTATGAAGGCAGTGCTAAGAGGAAAGTTCATTGCTTTGTGCTCATTCATTAAAAGAATAAAAAGTCAACAAATAAATAACCTAACATTATATTTCAAAGCCCTAGAAAAAGAACAAATCAACACCAAAAGCAGTAGAAGACAAGAAATAATTAAAAGCAGAGCTGAAATCAGTAAAATTGAAACAAAAGAAACAAATCCAAAAATTGACATAACAAAGTTGGCTCTTCAAAAAAATAAATGAAATTTATAAACCCTTAGCCAAGCTAACGAAGAGACAGAAAACTAAAATTTCTAATTCGATACAATTTCTTTGCAATGAAGAAGGAATTATCACGACAGACACTACTGAAATATAGACAACAATCAAAAACTATTTTGAAAACTTATACTCTAATAAAATAACAAATCTTGAAGACATTGACAAATTTCTAGAGACATATGACCTACCCAAACTGAATCATGAGGCCATAGAAAATTTAAAAGATCAATTTCAAGCAATGAAATTGAAGACATTATCAAAAGCCTACCAACAAAGAAATTCCAGCACCAGATGGATTCCCAGCCAAGTTCTATCAGAACTTAAAAGAAGAACTAACACCAATACTCCTCAAATTATTTCATGAAATAGAAAAAGGGGGAACCCTTCCAAACTCATTCAATGACTCTAGTATCACCCTGGTACCAAAACCAGACAAAGACACATCAAGAAAAGAAAACTTCAGACCAACATCCCTGATGAACATAGATACAAAAATTCTTTATAAAGTACGGGCAAATCACATACAAAAACATATTTAAAAGATAGTGCCTCATGATCAAGTGGGGTTCATCCCAGGGATGCAAAGTTGGCTTAACATACAGAAATTAAAAACCATAATTCATCACATCAGTAGACTTAAATACACACAATAATCACATGATTATCTCAATAGATGCAGAAGAAAGAATTTGACAAAATACAGTACCCCTTTATGTTCAAAACACTAGAAAAACTAGGGATAGTAAGAACATAGCTCAAAATTTTAAAAGCTATATATATGTTAACCCAAGGCCAACATCATTCTAAATGGAGAAAAATTGAAAGCATTCCCTCTAAACACCAGAACAAAAAAGGGATGCCCTCTATCACTACTTTTATTCACTTTAGTCCAGGAAGTTCTAGCCAGAGCAATTAGACAGAAAAAATAAATTAAAGGGATATGAATAGGAAAAGAAGAATTCAAACTATCCCTATTTGCCAACAAGAAGTTCAAACTATCCCTATTTGCCACTAGAAAACTTATAGAGCTCATAAAAGAATTCAGCAAAGTAGCAGGATATAAAATTAATGCCCATAAATTAATTGCATTCCTGTACATCAAGTGATGAATTGACTGAAAGAAGAATTAGAAAAACTATCTGCTATGGTTTGGTTGTAAGGTGTCCCCCAAAAGCTCAAGTGTAACACAATGCAAGAAGGTTCAGAGGAAAGATGATTAGGTTGTAAGAGTCTTAACACAATCAGTGAATTAATCCCCTGATAGTAATTAACTGAGTGTTAACTGAAATGTTAGGGTGTTACTGTAGGAGGTGGGGATTGAGGCATGGCTTGGGATATATATGTGTATCTATCCAGTAGAGTCTCTCTCTCTCTCTCTCTCTCTCTCTCTCTCTGCTTCCTGATCATCGTGATGTGAGCTGCTTACCATTGCCACACACCTCTGCCATGATGTTCTGCCTCACCTTGAGTCCCAAGGAATGGAGCCAGCCCTCTATGGACTAAAATCAGGAGCTCTCAAATAAACTTTTCCTTCTTTAAAATTGTTCTGAAGAGATCTTTTAGTCACAGCAGCGAAAAACACTATCCCTTTCACTAGAGCCTCAAAAATAAAATAAAATACTTGGGAACCAATCTAACAAATGACATGAAAGACTTCAACAATAAAAACTACAAAACTGTAAAAGAAAGAAATAAAGAAAGAAAGAAGGAAAGAGAAAGAAAGAAAGAAAGAAAGAAAGAAAGAAAGAAAGAAAGAAAGAAAGAAAGAGGGGCTGGGGATGTGGCTCAAGCGGTAGCGCGCTTGCCTGGCATGTGTGCGGCCTGGGTTCGATCCTCATCACCACATACAAATAAAGATGTTGTGTCCGCCAAAAAACAAAAAATAAATATTAAAAATTCAAAAAAAAAGCCAGCAAAAGTGAGACACTAAGCAACTCAGTGAGCCCCTGTCTCTAAATAAAATACAAAAAAAAAAAAAAAAAGAGCTGGGGATGTGGCTCAGTGATGGAGTGCCCCTGAATTCAATCCTCGGGAAAGAAAGAGAGAGAGAGAGAGAGAGAGAGAGAGAGAGAGAGAGAGAGGAAGGAAGGCAGACGGAGGGAGAGAGAGAAAAAAAGAAAGAAAGAAAGAAAGAAAGAGGGAGAGAGAGAAAAAAGAAAGGAAGGAAGGAAGGAATTGAAGAAGACCTTAGATGATGGGAAAGATCTCCCATGTTCTTGGATAGGCAGAATTAATATTGTTCAAAATGGTAATACTACCAAAATCATTATGTAGATTTAATGCAATTCCTATTGAAATTCCAATGATGTTCTTCATAGAAATAGAAAAAGGAATCAGGAAATTTATTTGGAAAAATAAGAGGTCCAGAATAGTCAAAGCAATCCTCAGCAAGTTAAGTAAAGCAGGAGTGATCATACCACCAGACCTTAAATTATACTACAGAGTTATAGTAACAAAAAATGGCATGGTAGGGCACCAAAACAGACACGAAGACCAGTGGTACAGAACAGAAGACACAGAGACAAACCCATATAAATACAATTATGTCACACTAGACAAAGGTGCCATAAAGATATTTTAGAGAAAACAAAATCTCTTCAACAAATGGTGCTGGAAAAACTGAAAATCCATAGTAGTGATTGAAATTGAACCCCTATATCTTACCCTGCACAAAACTCAGCTGAAAGTGGATCAAGGACCTAGATGTTAGACCAGAGACCTTGTGCCTACTAGAAGAAAAAGTAGGCCATACTCTTTATCATGTTGGCTCAGGAATGGACTTCCTCAATAAGACTCCTAAAACCGGAGAAGTAAAACCAACAATCAATAAATGGGATGGATTCAAATGAAAAAGCTTCTTCACAGAAAAGGAAACAATCTAGAACATGAACAGAGAACCTACAGAATGGGAGAAAATCTTTTCCACATGTACCCCGGATAGAGCATTAATCTCCAGGATGTACAAAGAACTCAAAAAACTCAACACCAAAAAACCAAATAACTCAATAAATGGGCAAAGGAACTGAACAGACACTTCACAGAAGAAGAAATAAGAATGGTCAAAATGTATATGAAAAAAAATGTTCAACATCTCTAGCAATTAGCAACTGCAAATTAAAACTATACAGAGATTCCATCTCTCTCCAGTCAGAAAAGCAATTATTGAGAATATAAGGAACAAAAAATGTTAGCAAGGATGTGGGGAAAAGGTACACTCATACATCCCACTCCTTGGTTTATACCCAAAGGATTTAAAATCAGCACACTATAGTGACACAGACACATCAATGTTTTTAGCAGCTCAATTTACAGTAGTTAAGTTATGGAACCAACCTAGGTGCCCCTCAACAAATGGATGAATGGATAAAGAAAATGTGGTATATATACACAATGGAACATTACTCAGCTTTAAAGAAGAATGAAATTATGGCATTTGACAGTAAATTGATGGAACTGGAGACTATCATGCTAAGTGAAATAAGCTAACCCCAAAAAAACAAAGGCCAAACGTTCTCTCTGATATGCCAATGCAGACTAAAAATAGATGGGGGAGGGTGGAGGAGAAGTTCACCAATTGTACAGGAGGAACGAGGGGAATGGAGGGGGATGGGAATGGGAAAGGCAGTAGAATGAATTGGACATAACTTTCACTTGTTCATATATTAATACATGACCAGTATAACTTCACATCCTGTACAACAAAAAAAATGGGAAGTTACACTCCATGTATATATAATATATCAAAATATATTGTACTAGGGCTGGGGCTGTAGCTCAGTGGTAGAGCACTAGCCTAGCATGCTTGGCAATCCTCAGCACCACATAAAATTAAACAAATAAAATAAAGGCATTCTGTCCATCTACAGCTCAAAAATTTTTTTAAAATATATTCTACTATCATATATAACTAAAAAGAAAAAATTAAATAAATAAATAGAGAGCCTACATCTTGGGAACAAATATTTACCACTCACACATCAGATAGAGCACTAATCACTTGGATATATAAAGAACTCAAAAAACTAAACACCAAAAAATCAAATAACCTAATCAATAAATGGGCCAAGGACCGGAAGAGACACTTCTCAGAAGATGATGTACAATCAATCAACAAATACATGAGAAAATGTTCATCATCACTAGCAATTAGAGAAATGAAAATCAAAAATACTTTAAGATTTCATCTCACTCCAGTCAGAATGGCAGCTATTATGAAGACAAACAACAATAAGTGTTGGCGAGGATATGGAGGAAAAGGTACACTCATACACTGCTGGTGGGACTGCAAATTGGTGCAGCCAATATGGAAAGTAGTATGGAGATTCCTTGGAAAATTGGGGTGGAACCACCATTTGACCCAGCTATCCCTCTCCTCGGTCTATACTCAAAAGACTTAAAAGCAGCATACTATAGGGACACAGCCACATCAATGTTTATAGCAGCACAATTCACAATAGCTAAACTGTAGAACCAACCTAGATGCCCTTCAGTGGATGAACGGATAAAAAAAAAAAAATGTGGCACATATACACAATGGAATATTACTCAGCAATAAAAGAAAATAAAATCATGCATTTGCAGGTAAATGGATGGAGTTACAAAAGAAAATGCTAAGTGAAGTTAGTCAATCTCAAAAACCAAATGGCAAATATTTTCTTTTATATAAGGAGGCTGATTCATAGTGGGATAGGGAGGAGGAGCATGGGAGGAATAGATGAACTCTAGATAAGGCAGAAGGGTTGGAGGGAAAGGGAGGGGCATGGGGTAATTAATGATGGTAGAATGTGATGATCATTATTATCCAAAGTTCAGGTATGAAGACATAAATTGTTGTGAATATACTATGTATACAACCAGAGATATGAAAAATTGTGCTCTATATATGTAAAAAGAATTGTAATGCATTTTGCTGTCATATATAAATTTAAAAAATACATTCTACTGTCATATATAACTAAAAAGAACAAATTAAATAAATAAATAAAGATGTTTGCTGGGGAAAAAGTACTAAACAAGCAGGTTGTGCTGGTACACCCCCATAATCCCAGTATTTAGGGAGGCTGAGGCAGGGTTACAAATTTGAGGACAGACACAGAAAATCAGCAAGATCCTATCAACAATTTAGCAAGACTGTCTCAAAATAAAAAGCTAGGGATGTAACTCAGTGGTAAATCACTTCTGGGTTCAATCCCCAGTATCAAAAAAGAAAACAAAACTAAACTAATAGAACTGGGGTTGTAGCTTAGAGTTAGAGCACTTGTCTAATATACAGGAGGTCCTGGGTTCAATTCCCAGTACTACATATAATACTAAACTTTCATATTGTAGTTTATAAAATGTAAACTTTGATATAAAAGCTAAATATAGTTTTTATCTTTCTTCTATAGTCTCTCTCTTGACTTGCTTTTTCTTTTCTTTTCCTTTTCTGAGGTACTGAGCTACATTCCCAGCTAGTTTTCATTTTATCTTGATAGAGTCTTATAATTTGTCCAAACTGTTATCAAACTTGTGATACTCCTGCCTCAGGTTTCTGAGTAGCTAGGATTATAGGCAGGCACCACTATGTCTGACACTGTGTTTCTTATTTGCTAAGTAATATTGTTCCAAGTAAAGAAAAAAGATTTTTTTAAATTTTTTAAAGAGTTTTTTTTGGGGGGGTGGGGTGGCTGGGGATGTGGCTCAAGCGGTAGCACGCTCACCTGGCATGCGTGCGGCCCGGGTTCGATCCTCAGCACCACATATAAACAAAGATGTTGTGTCCGCCAAAAACTAAAAAATAAATATTAAAATTCTCTCTCTCTCTCTCTCTTTAAAAAAAAGAGGTTTTTTTTTTTTAAATATTGCCAGTCATCTTTGTATTGTGCATTACCAGATTAAGATGCCAACATAAGAGCATTTAATTTATGTGTGGAATCACTGAAATTAATTGATATTTCATATCCATATGTATTTCGTCCTTACTAAATAAGCAGAAATGCTGAATTAAAGAATCTCCACTCTATTTTTTATTATTTTACTTTTTATACATGCACAGTCTACCAACACTCTCTAGTTTTGGCTTACTAATTAGTAAGAAGGAATACAAGGAAAATAAATTATGTTTGTTCTATCTTTTACTTTCCTATACATTATCATTTTCAGCTGAAGTGGTCAGCTAAGAAGGAAGGACCATAAGTAAGAAAGGTTGTGATCATATTCCTTGCTTATTTCTGTTTTGTGGAAGGTCCTTGCCTTCTTTCTGCATGTGAGGCAAGGTCTTGTTCAAAGGAGAGAGTGGCCTCTAGGGGCTGTTAGTGTCCTGTCCCCCAGTCATAAATAAAGAATGCCCTGTTTCTCTTTGAGTCTTCTTGAATTCCCATACATGGGGAGGGGGCTCTGAAATCCTGTGCCTCTTGGGTGTTGTAAGTGCTATTTGCAAATAGGGTGCACAGAACTACAGCACACTTAGGCTGAGGGTGTCTCCTCTGCTGGTGTTATGTTCCATTTTCCCCGTTAAACTCCACTTAAGAAACACAAGTTTAAACATAAAATGAAGAATGTCAAGAAGGTGAAAACAGAATTAAATCAACCGTGGGAGCTTTTGAGAAGAGTGCTCTGTGTAAGTCTACTGAACAAATGCTCACCCAGCCTACTCTTACCCTAACCGAATTCTCTCTAAATCCTGCACAATAGCCAGAGGAGGAGAAATTTTTAAATGCCCGTGGTGACAAGGGGGTGGTGGTGTTATGTTATCTACTTTGCATCAACTCCCATTCATCAGTTTTCATAGATGTCCTACACGTGGTGTCTTCTGGAATCTCACAAGTCAAACAATCGTCCCCTAGCTGCAAAAGCAAAAGGTAAATTCAGTTTTCATTTCAGATAGCAATGTACCCCAATTAAAAATCAATATTGTGGGTTTAGTTAATACAGAGGAAAATGTGACTATATTAAACATTAAATTAATTACCAAAACCTGACTGTTTATTTTTTTCTAGATAAAAAGACATCCAAATGCAAATTTTATTTTATTTTTCACCTTAAACAATATTCTAGAACATTCTCTGGAATACATATATTTCACTTTAGAAGCTACTTATTTAAAGAATTTAAAAATTATTCAAAAGTGACATATGATGACTAGTATTTTATATATGCTGATTTCAAAGCTGATACATTCTTTTAACCAGCATTTATTAATACAAATTGGTCTTGATAGATGAAAATATACATGCAGTTAATACATATTAATATATTAATTATGTGTTATCAGAAATAATTCTATAATTAATATATAAGTATTTAATTATTTTCCTGAATAGAGTAAAAAAAAATCTTGAAGAAAGATATTAAAAAGCAGTCAAAAGTTAGAGTAGTAAGTTTTAAAAAGAATGCACAAAAGACATTTTGGATTACATATGTAATCCCATAGTACACTCAAACACACACACACACACAAACACACATATATTCATGTGTTCATTCAACTTTTGCTCCAAAACTAAAAATGAATGCATTTTTGAAAAACTAATTTAAATTCTTCTCCAGGTTGTCAGGGCTAAAATTTATCTTCTGTTTATAATTACACACACACACACACACATCTACAGAGAGAATACTGTATAATATATATAATATATATGCTATTGTACTATTTATAGAATAGTGTTATTTCTTTGCTGATACTATTTTTAATAAAGATTATATAATAAAACGTTAGAAACTGTAAAGAAAATGTTTAATATTTTAAGTTAACTAAGCATTTTTTACTTTAAAATAGCATTAGAAATCATTCTATAAATGTATGGCAAAAATATTCTTAATTAGGCCTATCACATTTTAGAAGTCACAGTATTTTTTAATTTGTGGAGTAATTTCAAATAACTAACTAAACCTATTTCTGGCTTATATTCCCCGTTTCTTATTTCAAGAAAGTCACTTATCTTTGAGGTAGAGGAGTCTGAGATCAGATATCCTTGCTCCTTAAGAAACTGAAATTCTAGACATCTCTCTTTCAAAGTTTCATTTCTCTAATGTATGCAAGTTTACAGGTGAGAAGGCAGGAAACATTTTCTGTGTCTAAAAGAGGAGAGGACAGAAGAAAAGATGAACTCTTGTCACTTGGTTACTAAAAATCCTCCTTGGTTGAATTTGCTTTTTTTCCAAAATTCCCACTATTCTACTAATTGTATGTACAATTCAGTTAGCAGTAGTATTTGACTGGGTTAGCATCTCTGCACTCATAGTTATTGTTTATGTAATAGCAATAGTCAATTTTTTTCTAATGTCTGAATTTCTTAAAGTTTTAAATAGAATCTGGTACTAAAATGTGTAGTTGTGTATGTGTATGCATGTATATATGAAAATATCTTTATGTGTAATATATGTAATTACTGAACACTGTTTATTATGCTCTGTGATGTATCACACACACAAATTTAAGCAGAGTAAATGCAAAACTTATCAGAATTATAATATTTAAATTTCAATATTACATATATTCATCAGATAACTGTTCTGTTATATTCTGCTTTGTATTTAAACATATTTGGAACATAGCATTGTATTCTTCCCTATATTCCCACACAATGGGGAATTCCATTAACATTATATTATATTACAGTAATTGCATGCCCTTAGACATCAGATTTTAGGGTTCTTTGTAGTTCTGTATTTACTATCCTTTTTTGTTATATGGAATTACAATTAACAATAATAATCTAAAACACATTTTTATACTTTGTCTAAAGTACAAAATTTTCCTCAATTCTATTTTTTTGCTGTTACTATTGGTACTGGGGGGTCAAACCCAAGGCCTTACATTTGCTAGTGGAACACTCCACCACTGAGTTACATATTCAGTCTTTTAGTTTTTCTTCAATTTTATTTTGAGACAAGGTGTCCCTAAGTTGCTGAGGCTGGCCTTGAACTTGCAATCCTCCTGCCTCAGTATTATGGTTTGGATGTGAGGAGACAATGTAAGAAGGTTTAGAGAAGAAATGATTAAGTTGTGAGAACCTTAACCAAATCAGTGAAATAATCACATGATAGGATTAATAGAGTGGTAACTGCAGGCAGGAAGGCTGGAGGAGGTGGGCATTGGGGGTGTGTATGTGGGGTATTATTTGTATCTGGTAAGTGGAGTCTCTTTTTGCTTTCTGATCATCATGAGCTGCTTCCCTCTGTCACACCCTTTTCTGCCATGATGTTCAGCCTCACCTTGAGCCCTGAGGAATGGAGCCTTCTGTCTATGGATTGAGACCTTTGAAACTGTGAGCCCTCAAATAGACTTTTCCACCTCCACAGTTGTTCTAGTCAGGTCTTTAAGTCACAGCACTGAAAAAGCTGACTAAAACACTCAGCCTCCCCAGTCAGTGGGATTACAGGTGTGCACCACCATATCTGGCTGCAATTCCTTCTTGTATGCAGAAAGAATATTCAGAAACTTTCAAATAACAAAACAATGTTGCCCTGAGGACATGGAAGCATATTAGAGCATCTTAAAGTACACAGATTCATTTCAAATCACACACATATAAACACACAAATAGACACATACATGAGTATATATAGTTCATATAAATGATTTCTAATTCACACGTATGACATTTTCAGTTTAATAAGTTTGTATCACCAGAAAGTATAATTAAGTCAAAAATATTTGACTAGAAAGTCCAAATTCTCCATGAAAAAGCAAAACTTAATGTGTATTACTCTTTAAAATATGAAGCTATATGTACAACTTATAAATTATCAGAACACTTTTGTGTAAAAGCTGATTCATTTTTCTAATATAGCAATGCAATCTTGTCAAATAGCAGCATCTACTCCATCTGAACTCTGAATTTCTGTCACAGATGAAAACCTGAGCTTATTTCAATTCCTGCCTTTTTCAAATCACACTATATACCAAAAAAAGACAATGCAAAAAAGCACTGACTGGTTGATTGTCAAGGATATTTTACTAGAAAATAATTCTAAACCAACAAAAAAATTGAAGTTTCTCACAATAAAATTGTTGTAGCAGAGTACAATTTTAACACTGTAACTAATTGTAGTTAATTCAGTTTTAAAATCAAGCCTCTAAACAGTAATGCTCTTTAATACTTCTGAATTGTATTCAAATCAGTATTGGCTTTGAAATGTTTTGTGTTTTTGAATTTGGTGTGGCTGCTTTTCTTTGGGCTTGTCTTATCTCTAATATTTTGTTATGGAATAATTCAGAACAACATTCCAGGATATTCTTGATGTGAGAAATAGTGGCAAGGTAGCACACAGCCCAAAAGGTGGCAGTGTCTGTGAAGAAGAGCAGCCGGCAGCGTTAACCTTGATGGAAGGGGGAGGCACAAGGTGGCTTCCAGTTCTGAGCCATCTCTTCCCCTTTGGAGATATCTTCCTCTCCTGATCACCCCACACTCACCCACTTTCCACAGTTTCCTCTTAAGGGCAACCATTGCTGATAAATTTCTCTCATGGATGTTATTGAGTTTATAAGTCTGTGGTCCATTTAATGCAGAAGAGAAATAAATCAATAGAAATATAATTGAAAAACTCTTGATGCCTCAAATTGTTCTAACTGTGGACAAAAATATTAATAAGCTGTGGAAGCCATGAGTATCTTTTCAAGGAAACGACCAGTTTGTGGAACATGGATCAAGTCAGAGTATTTGCTGGTATTTTATTTACAGGTGACCCAGGTAGACAGTTGTGATCTAGAACCAGGAAAATGTTTGCTGACACAATGCCACCTGTAGGTACCGCTAATGTTCAAATAGTAGATTCATGACATATATTAGAAGGCAATAGGGGGGTCATGTTATTGTGTCATTTGTCTAATTAGTTCATTACCCTGTGCCTTAGACTGTTTATCAAAATAGTTGCATATCAAATTTCTTCAAGTACAGTTTTAAAGTACAGTCCAATTCAGTTCTAGTGAATCAAAAACCTTGGGAGAAGAACCTGTAAAATTTTTCTCTCCTTCTGCACTCTATCCCTTCCTCTCCCCCCTCCCTACCTCCAGGGATATGACAAAGACAAAAACTATTGATGCAAGGTCTAAAAGAAATAGGTAAAAAAACAATAATCAGAAATAAATTGGTATTTTATATTCTTAAGAGAGCAAGAACAACTATTTAAATATCTTAGCTCTGAGGTTCAAATGAAAAATATCTTGGTTCATCCAGCTCATTTAAAAGTTGCATCACACTGTTCATAAACAGATATAGGAATCAGAGAAGATAACCGCATTTTATGCTTTATAAAGTATCTTAAGACAGCCTTTTAAAAAAAAATGGTCCTGGGGAAAAAAAATGGTTATTCAAATGTAGAAGAATGAGAGCAGACTCTTATCTTTCATGCTCCACAAAAATCAACTCAAAATGAATCAAAGACCTAGGCAGTAGACCAGAAATTATGCAACTCCTGGAAAAAATGCAGGGTCAAGCACTCAGCATATAGGCACAGGCAATGGCTTTCTCAATAGGACTCCTGAAGCTCAGGAAATAATGCCGAGAGTTAATAAAGGGAATGGCATCAAACTAAAAAGCTTCTGCACAGGGGCTGGGGATGTGGCTCAAGCAGTAGCGCGCTCGCCTGGCATGCGTGCGGCCTGGGTTCGATCCTTAGCACCACATACAAACAAAGATGTGTCTGCCGAAAACTAAAAAATAAATATTAAAAATAAATAAATAAATAAATAAATAAATAAAAAGCTTCTGCACAGCAAAGGAAACAATTAAGAATGTGAAGAAAGGATCTACAGAATAGAAGAAAATCTTGGCTAGCTACTTTCTGACACAGGATTGATATCTAGAATATATAAAGAACCCAAAAAACTTACACTGAAATATCAAATAACCCAATTAATAAATGGGCAAAAAAGAAAGACAAATGGACAACAAATATATGAAGAAATGTTCAACATCATTAAATGAAGATCAAAACTATACTGAGAGGAGGGCGCAGTGACACAGTCCTGTATCCCAGTAGCTCAGACTGAGGCAGGAGAATCGCGCAAAGCCAGCCCCAGCAAAAGTGAGGCACTCAGTGAGACCCTGTCTCTAAATAAAACACAAAATAGGGCTGGGGATGTGGCTCACTGGTCGAGGGCCCCTAAGTTCAATCCCCAGTACCAAAAAAAAAAAAACCAAAAAACAAACAAAAACTATACTGAGATTTCATCTCATACCAGTCAGAGTGGCAGACAACAAGAATACAAACAATAGCCCACACAGTGGCACACACCTGGAATCCCAGCTGGTCTGGAAGCTGAAACAGGAGGATCTTGAGTTCAAAGCCAGCCTCAGCAACTTAGCAAGGCCCTAAGCAACTCAGCAAGAAACTGTCTATAAATAAAATATTTAAAACGGGGTGAGGAGTAGCTGGGAATGTGGCTCAGGGGTTGAGTGGCCCTGGGTGCACCCCTGTTAAAAAAAAAAAAAAAGAAAAGAAACAGCAATAAAGAGATGTGGAGAAAAAAATCACTTTTACATTGTTGCTGGAGAGTTAATAAAGTAAATTAGTTTAACCACTGTGAAAATCAGTATGGAGTTTCCTCAAAAGACTATACATGGAACCACCATACAATCCAGCTATACCACTCCTCAGTATTTATCCTAAAGAATTAGCCATCATACTATAGTTATACATGAATACCCATGTTTACCCATCAGTGAATGAATGGATAAAGAAAATGTTATACATATACACAATAGAGTTTTATTCAGTCATAAAGAAAAGTGAAATTATGTCATTCGTGGGAAAATAGATGGAATTTGAAATCATTATGTTAAGTGAAATAAGCCAAACTTGGAATTTCAAGGTTTGTATGTTTTCTCTCATATGTGGAAGCTAGAGAGGAAAAAGGAAAAGAAGGGTGGGCAGGCAGTGTCTCATGAAAACCAAAAGGAAATCAGTAGAATAAGGAAAAGAGATTAGGGAATGGGAGGGGAAGGGAAGGGGAAGTGCTAGAGATGTGATATTGGCCAAATTATATTGTTATATTGTATGTATACACTAATATGTAACAACAAATCCCTGCAATATATGCAACTATAATGTGCCAATAAAAACATGTGGGGGAAAAAAGAAAGTGCCAGAGAAGAAATAAATAAAAGTAAAATTATCAATTTTTAAATGAAATGTCTTTTGTTTGTTTGTTTGTTTGTTTTAATGTGGTGCTGAGGATTGAACCCAGTACCTCACATATGCAAGGCAAATGCTCTATCACTGAGCCACAATCCCAGCCCTAAAATTATTTTTTTAAAAAGGAAAAAAAATAAAAAGTATAATGTGTTTTATTTCAGGACTCAAGGCCCCCCAAATCATGTTCCTGTGGTATTTTATTGAAATTTCTGAAGATGTTTAGGCTGAAAGCTGAGAATGTTGGCTGATTTATTTGCCTACCTGTAATTCTATAATGTGAATTTCTTAAAGGAAGCAGAGCAGTACTGAAGTCACCTCTAATTTTGCCCAAATTATCCTCCTCCTTCATTGCTTTTGCTGCTGAAAACACCTGTTCTTATCTTAGTAATCTCTTGAAGTCCTATTTATCCTTTTAAACTAAGCCTGTACGTTCAGCAAACAATTATTGAATGCCTATTTAGTGCCAAGAACTGTAACAGACAGAATACACAAAATGGAATTAGGCTTTGTCCCTCTGCCAAGGATATTGCTGTCTAGCTGTTGAGAGTGATAAGTAAATAAGCAATTACAACAAGGCACGGTAAGGATAATGCTGAGAGCATTTTGATAACATAGCAAAGCAACATACAAATTGAACTACAAGGCCCATTCCTAGCTGAAAGTAATAGGAGCATGTGTTCATATCCTGTCCTTGAAACATATCTTTGTATTTTTATCATTGAAATAAAAGCAGGGGAAATATCCTGAACAAAATCTGAGGGAAAACAAAGCTGCAGGTAGGAGCAGGTAGGTAAGGTGAAGGATGGACATAAGATCCAAACAACTCAACCATTTAAGTTGATGGTCCAAAATCAATATGAAAAATGAAAGAGGAAAAAGTATGTAACAGGAGGAAAGACACCTATTCTGAAAATATCACTGTCATGTGACTATCTAAAATTATACCACTTAAAGTTTTAAAAAATTCATAAAACTGAACAAATACATTAAAATCTTAAGAAAACAAAGAATAATAAACAAAATTCAGAACAGTGTTCACCTGAGAGAGGGGGGACATAAGGAGAAATATACCCATGATGGTGGATGGTGAAAGGGCATTTGTCATCAAGCAGATCTGTAATGTTTTGCTTCATAAATGGCATATATTGGTGTGCATGTGTGTGTGAATTATTTAAAAATTAAATTTGAAACAAAAGCTTAAATATGTAAAAATATATATAGTCAGGGTTCAATTGAAGAAGCAAAACCATAGCAAGATTAATGTACATAATTTGTTACAGGAAATTGGCAATTGTAGGAGCTGTACGGCATTCTCTGTAAGGTGGTTGTTTCTATGTCCAGTGCTGGAACTTGAAGTCCTGGAGCCCTGTGTCAGAAAGATGGGTGTAAGGTGAGGGAGATGATGGGGAAGATGCAACTCAGAAGCATGAGCAGAACCCCACGGTGATGGACTGAATTCAGTGCCATTTTTTACTGCATCTGACCTTGGTGACATTGGTATCTTGCAGAATCTGGGGACCTGTTTCACAGAGTTAAACTTACACACCTGACTCAGGAATAGAAGAGCACAGATTCAAGTCAGCCTACAGTGGTTGCAGGCCCAGCTGCTACTTTACCCCAAGGAGTTGAGTCAGCAGATCAGCAACAACATGTGTTGGCGTCAAAAAGGCTGTTGCTTCCCCTCTAGCTTTGAAGTTTCCCAAGTATCTTCCTTGGGGTCCATCCTAACATACAAGAAAGGGATTATGGGAAACATAGTGCAGCATCACCAAGTTGACAGGTTCCAGATCCTAACAGTTATACATAAGGCTACATAAGAAAGTAATATTACTGTATTTGGTAAACAATATCTGCATTCAAATCTAGGTTTTGCATTTTAAGAACGTCTAGGAGGAAAGAAATGTGATTGATGATAATCATATGGTGACTCTTGAGATTTTGAAAGAGCTCTCACATGAAAGATGTAATAGTCATGTTGGTTTACTACAGAGGATCAACACTTGAATGTCACAGGGATATAGATGTAAGTGTGTGTGTGTGTGTGTGTGTGTGTTTTCTTCCCGTTACTCAGGACATACCTATAGCTGTTAAAGTAATCAAAATATTTGTTGGAATAATCAGTTAATTAATGGAAAACTGAGACAATTTTCCAAAACAATAAAGTGAACTAGTTAATTGTGAAAGGGATTATGCATGTATTCCATAATTCCATTGTGTCTCAGCATAATAAATATGCTATCTCTTCATAAGCATGTGTTTTTTCAAGGTTGTAAAAACCAGAGGGAAGGGGGGGAAAGCAGCAATTTCTATAAAAGGTCCAGAACATTTCAGATCTTTAAGAAGTTGTACTTTAAAAAAAAAAATCACAAAAATAGCATGACAAAAAAAAAATGTCTTCTTTAGGCAATGTGAATATATCTATCAAATTGTAGAACTACAAGGAGGGTAAATAAATATTTCTCCCTTTTTTGTAGTAATACTTACTGTTTCCACACTGTATAATAGATCAAAATATCATTTCATTTCTCATTTTCTTTCAGTGGTTGAGTAATCACCATTCATTTGAATGCTACTAATTCTAATTCACCAACAAAAACTCATACAAGTAGTGGTCATTGAGGAATATTTGCAGTTTTGTAGCATCTAGATACTGCATCTTTGGAGCAACACACATATTTACATTATAAAGCCAATATTCACATATTGGCTTCACCAGCAGTGACTTATGAATACGGTTAACATCAATTTTCTAAAAACTCAAGGATTTGGAAATAATTTCCACTTTTTATGAATTAATTCCTTCCTTCTTTTCTTCCTTTGATTTTTTTATTAAAATTTATAATTTCAGCAGAGCCATGGTGCACACCTGTAATCCCAGCAGTTTGGGAGGCTGAGGCAGGAGGATCATGAGTTCAAAGCCAGCCTCAGCAACTTAGAGAGGCCCTAAGCAACTCAGTGAGAACTTGTTTCTAAATAAAATATATTTTTAAAGAGGGCTGGGATGTGGCTCAGTAGTTAAGTGCCTCTGGGTTCAATCCCATAGAAAAAAATTAGACTATATATATTAATATATGTTTATATTAATATATATTATATATATATATATATATAGAAAGAGAGAGAGAGAGAGAGAGAGAGAGAGTCTATTTTTTTCTATGCATTGATATTGGAGTGTCAGCTACCTCAACACATAATATGTGCCAAGGACAAAAGTTAGAATACAGGTCCTGTTTATGCCCAGCCCATGAGTGCAGAAACAGAGTGAAACACAGAGAGCCTTCATTTACCATGGCTGGCTGAGGCCTCTGTCTCCCCACACCTGTTGTCACAGGCATCCTCCAGCAGTGCTACAGCCCCTCCCACCCCTCCTCTGGTAGGTGATGGCAGCTGGCTTCCTCCTTACATTGCCAATGAGGACACCATCACAGTCCTGCCTATCAGTGCAGACTGTTCAGAAAACTTAAGAGTGTTGGTAGTTTTCAACATCCATAAAATGCATTTTTAGATCTTTATTTCCGAGCGTGTATATCTGAGATGACCCACAAAATTCCTGATTTGTCCAACACTGCAGTAGAAGCAAATTAAAAATGTACTATACTAGAAGAAACTTTTTGCTCTCTCTCATAGGCTTGAGGATGATTGTGAACACATTTCTTAGTAATAAAGTACAAAACAAATAAGAGACAGTGTTCATGGAGATAGGTAGTGATTAAGTGTACAGACAGTGATTATTTACTTCACAATCTTGAACTAATCATTCAACTTTAGTTTCTCCATCTACAAAGTGGAGATGCTGGTGGTATGTATCTCAGAGACTCGTTATTAAATTAAATGAATGCTGTTTGTCATTGATTTTATTAGTACGTGTTATGTAATGTACCTAGCACATAGCAGGCATCTCATAAGTACTAACTATTTTTAGTGTCACTATTATTATTATTACAGTTGCGCAAGGGTTTATAATTCTCCAATTCCAGAAACCCACCAGTATTCTCTTTTCCCTCTTTTCTGCCCTCTAGTGGTAACAAAAAATACAACTCCTGTGCTTGATTTTATGTGAAATTCTTGTTACAACTCACTTTGTTTTCCTGGTCTTATTAAGCCCAAATTACTTAGAGTTTATTTGTATATATGTATGCTTGCATACATTAGAAAGAGTTTCTCATGAATTTAGTTGGGAATAGTTTGAAGTTTTTTGTTTGTTTGTAATAGGAACATTCTCTTAAATGTCCTTTTGAATTCATTAAAGAGACCTCTATCCTAAAACAATCTTTCTCTAGAAACAACTATTCTTTTACATGACCTTATTTATGAAATACCACCCCATTTAAGTCCTTTAAAAGTAACCAAGCATTTTTACATTAAAACTAACTATTTACATCCAAAAATAACAATGACCCAAAGATAGAACAGTAACATCCATAAGCAATTAGAAGCTTGAATCAAAGAGAAATAAAAAGTACTTCCTGGGCTGTGGTTATACCTCAGTGGTAGAGTGCTTGCCTAGCATGTGTGAGGCACTATGTTCTATTCTCAAAAAATAAATTGATTAAATAAAAGTTAAAAAATGAGGTCATAAAAAATACTTAAGTAATTCTCTTGCCTTAAAGAATTTGTTACCTTGTATTTTCCTTTTAACACAACCTCTTCCCCATTATATTTAATGTTCAATTTGAAGTTAGGATAAAGAATATTTTTAATAGTTTTATGGTGAAGAGAGATATTGGCAATGAACAACTACTCAACTCATTCTTATTCCCTTTTCCTCAGTCTCAGAACTTAAATGATAGCAAAGACCTAATTGTCATTATTAAGAGCAGGGTTTTTGTGTGCTTTTACAATATAGTTCTACACAGAGTTTTAAAATATCATCTTAAGCCATATAGATTTAGTGGATAGATATATCATGAAGAACTATATTAAACTGTAAGAAATTAATTAAGCTATCAGAAAAGGATTGCATTTATATTTGTAAACCAGGAAATGGAGTCAGAAAGGAGGATTGAAGAACCATACTAAGTAATAAACTACAAGATTTAGTAAGTAGAATAAGTATTCAAAAATATGATCTTGAGCTATTTAATATACCCATACATTATTTTGTCCTTGATCAAGATAAGACCATAAATATAAGAGAAGGAAAGAATCTCCTGGCTGAACAAGTCTGTTGGGTTTGACTGATAACATTTATTTCACGCTTCCTTAAAACTTCCTCTAAGCACTTCTTGGAGCTTGGAGTAGAAAGATGTTTACCATAAATAAAATTTTATTACCTTTCCTTTCTGGGTTAGTGAAATAGCAAAGATATGTTCTTCTGATGTTGGAAATGTATGATGTAAAACTGTAATCACTACCTTAAGAGTAAGAAAGATAAGAACAAAATAAAGTTCTGCCTACTAGCTCTGGAAAAGAGATTCTAGAGTCACCTAGACATGCACAACAATGGCTTTTCAGGAATGTACATAAACTGATACATAAACAGTTATCACTGAGCAATGGCACTAATAATAGAAATCAGTATCTTGGTGTCAATTCATATCAGCTTTCTTTAAATACCAAATTATACATGCATTATCAGTACAAGCTAATATAACCATGTTAAATTTATATAACTTATTAAAGCTGACTTGGTACACTTAATTTACTTTCATTCCATTTATGAAAGGGTTAACAAAGACAAAAAATCAATAGAGAGAGAATATGAGAAGAACAGGAAAAAAAATAAGATAGGAGAAAACTAGACAAATCTAGTCAAAATAATAATGCTAATAGGAAACTTGTGAATTTGTCCAAATAGATTTATTAATATTTCTTGTAAGTAAAGTATTGTACTAGATGCTGGAGACAAAATAATACAAAAAAGTTTCCTACATGTAAAATAAAAATAACAGTATGGTGGACCACCCACTTAAATAGGAAATAGTGCTTCAGAGCTTGCTTTGGGGAATGCCTTAAAATTTACCAACGGAAATAGCATCTAAGATGAGTCCTGTAGCATCAGTAAGAGTCAGGAAACTGAGACATGCATTTTAATTGGATAAAAATATGCCACACTGAAATGCTACTAAATTCAAGCCTCCAGTAATGAGTTTACCAGAGGACAGAAAGGAGAGTAGAAATAAGAATACAGAACACAATTATTACAACTACGGTTCTGCTATGTAAGACACAGAGGATGAAAAGGAGGGACTACAGAAAAAGAGGAAACAACAAAGAAAAGAGAGTTGTGCTCTGTGGAGGAAGAAAGCAGATAAAGATCCTAAAAAGCTGCTGGACGATTGGGCTGGGGATATAGGTCAGTTGGTAGAATGCTTTCTTTACATGTACAAGGCCCTGGGTTCAATCTCCACCACCATGAAAAACAAACCAAACAAAAAATTGGGCAAAAGTTTTGAATAAGGGCTGGGGTTGTAGCTCAGTGGTAGAGGGTTTGCCTAGCACATGTGAGGCTCTGGGTTTGATCCTCAGCACCACATAAAAATAAATAAAATAAAGGTATTGTGTCCATCTACAACTAAAATTATTTAAAAAAAAAAAGAAAGGAAGAAGAAGATGAATGATCAAGAAATTAAAACGTGAATAAGTGAAAAATGGAGTAAGAATTTTTTTCATTTTTTTCAGGAGTTATATTTAAAAAATATTTAGCAAGATAGTGAATAGGAGACAATAAACCTCAAAAATCTAACTGCTAAGATTTTTTTATTAAATTGTTAAAATTATTACACTCATTACTACATTTTTCTCTCACTGAAATATTTTACTTGCTTGATAATTCTTAAGTACAAAATCTCTTTTTTTCCTTTCAGATAAAAATACACACTATGAAACCTGCAAATTGGGACAAAAATGGACAATTGTTAGCTTTCTTCTCTGCTCCCAAATGGCAAAATCTTGTTTAAACTTTTTAGTTTTTTTTACAGCAAAAGTTCACAACTTTTCTCTGATTAAAAAAAAAATGGCATCATAATTGCTGAAAATTCTCTTAAATTATTGGTGTTAGCTATGAAACATTTTATACTTAAAAACCAACAAAAATTGTTCCGATCTTAATTAGGTTCTATGTTTCACATGTGCACCAAAAAAGTGCAGTTTCACTTAGGTGACTTTGTTCTATTTCATCATTTGCTTCTGATATATATATATATATATATATATATATATATATATATATATATAT
>NW_025999924.1:11490697-11515659 GCF_001458135.2 Marmota marmota marmota | reverse complement strand
TTTTTTTTTTTTTTTTTTTTTTTTTTTTTGGTGATGTGGGGATCAAACCCAGGGCCTTGTACATGGTAGAATGCAAGCATTCTACCAACTGAGCTGTATCCTCAGCCCCTTCCCCAACCTTTCAATTCCACTCAGGCCTTCAGCTGATTTAGGAGGCCCACCCACATTACAGAGGGCAATCTGCCTTACTCAGTGTGCCAATTTAAACGTTAATCTCATGCCAAAAAAACATGCTCAAAAGAACACCAAGATACTGTTTCACAGAATATTTGGCCAGTCAAGTTGACACATAAAATTAACCATCACAGTGACACTCTTTCCTTTTGGCATCTCAAGCTGACAAATAATATCATAAGCATTCACAGGAAAGAATTGACATGAAAACCAACCCACTGACACACATTGGCTGAACACACCTACTGCGTACTGTCTGTGTGTGGCGGGGGGTACGACTAGCTCCCAGGGTCTGGTCATCTGGCAGACCTGATATAAGCAGTGGGAAGTCAGAGTGGAAGGAGAAGTTTCACCTGGCAGTCAAGTAGGATTCAAAGGGGAGAGAACTGAGCGGACAGGATGAGCAAGCAGGAACAAAACTGGAGATAAGCACAGCGTGTCAGCACAGGGCATAGTGTACTTGGCCAGCATCTGCCTACAGAACAGCGATGGAAAATAAGGTTAGATGGGTGTGTGGCAGTCAACTCATGAGAGGCTTGAAGCACATCGTGTACAACTCTACTTGTACAGTGCTTTACCCTTTTAAAACTGCATCAGCATACCTTTTTTGATCCTTTTAACAAGTCTGTGAAGCAGATATTATCACTAATAATTTTCATAGTGAAGAAGGCTTAATATGCTGCAGGGTTTGGAGCTATCATCTAATTCCTACTCCAGGGTCCCTTTTCTAATGGAAGTGACAAAAGGAACCATTATGTCTCTTGAACAAGGGGTTTTACTATAAAAATAGTCCTTTAGAAAGTTTGAATATGCTTTATGAGCTACATTAAAGAGTGAAACCCAGGAGGCCAGGAGGCAGCTGCAATGCCTTCCACTTACACAGGCCAAACATGACCACAGAATAAAGGAACAAAAGACAATTGTCATAGGTTTAATTTAAATAGGTTTAACACAAGAAATGACAAACTTTTAAAGGTAGGAATTACTAAAGCACATGTGGTAAGATGCAGTACAGGACACCCACATTTAAACTTTGAAAGACAGATTGTATCCATTTTTTAAGTTTTTTTTTTTTTTTTAAGCAAACCTTTTAATGTACTTTAACACCTTTTGCTTAAAACTTTAGCTTTCTAGTTGAATTAATGAAACTTTGGCCATAAATCCTAATGTCCTTACTGCTAATACTTGAACCTCGCCCTATATGCAAAGGTAACTCTTTTTCTTGAACCTCCAGCAAAGAAAGGTGGTCCCATAAAGTCACAACAAAGATGGAGGTGGGTAGATGGCACTTTGTGAGGCACGGGGGGCAGAGCTGAGCCACATCTTGGGCCCCATCCATCTTGGCCTCTCTGGAACAAGTTCCCAGGCCAGCCTGGAACTGTGATCCTCTTGCCTCAGGCTCCTGCTCCTTGCTGCACATCCCAAGAGTCCTCACAACAGGGGCTCACATCCACTGAGCCTTCCCACCCTGACAGGAGATAGAAAGTTTTCACCAGCATCATGGTTCCTAGTCCTTCCCCGACAGACCTTCTTCCAGGAAGGAAACCAGGGAATGAGATCCTTCCCTGCTTCATCCCACTGTACCAAAAGCCTGCCACATTGTTATGCTACACAGATTCCCTTAATCTTCATACCTAGCCCCATTTTACAGATGAAGAAACTAAAAAATCAAAATTCAAGGGTTAGGGATGTAGCTCAGTGATAAAGCCCAGGCCTAGCATACAAAGTCCTACGGTCAACCCCCAGCACTACAAAAAGCTAAGTTTATCATCTTGTTCAGGGTTCCCAGCAACAACCCAACCTGTGTATAGTAACTGCTGCCAGGGCCTATATTGCCACCCATTGGGAGCAAACCAGATGGTTATTTCCAAAGCAAACAACCCACGGGCACTTCACTGTGGTTCTAAGAAATGTCAGGCTATAAACCATTCTTAGTGCTCATTGGTTTCTGAACACAGAGCATAGAAACAGCCACTTGCTCTTTGCCCAGATGTCACAGATACAGCGGAATCAGCTTAGTTTTAAAACTTACCACAATGCTCAGTTTCATTTTACTCTTACATCATCTTGTGACTTCCCCCACGTCTCAGTGGAAATAATTCTCATAAGTTTGTTCTCGTGGATTTAGAGAATTCATGGAAAAGATAGCAAATTCATTTTCAAAAAAAAAAGGAAGTTTACGTATTTCTTTGTGCTGCAATAAGAAACACTGAGACTGAGTCATTTATGAACAGTAGAAATTTCTTTCTTTCTGTTCCTGATAGAGCCTGGGAAGTCCAAGATCAAGGCACTGGTAGATTTGTGTCTGAGGGCCCACTTGCTTCCATGGGGGTGCTGTGTCCTTTAGAGCAGATGAGCACTGTGTCCACAGGTAGAAGAAAGGACAGAGGAGGGAGTCTGCTCTCTGCAGTCTCTTTTAAAGAGCATTGATGCCATTCAGAGGTCAAAACTCCTCTTGGCCTACTGACCTCTGAAGGGCACCACCTCTCACACTATTTATTGTCTTGGGAGATTAAGTTCCAACACATGTCTTTGTAGGGACACATACAGTCAAACCTTAGCATTTACCACTTCTTCTTTCCTCTTTTTTCACAATAGAGATCTTCCTTATAGTACTGCTGAATGCATCTTAGAAATATGTACAATGTTTTAGATTTTTACCCCTTTCACTAGACTCAAAGAAAATGGGAAAATAGATCCTTAGCTAGAAAAAAACTGGGATTGGGGGGTGGCTACTCTTAGAACTGAGAAATCAAAACAAAATAAATCATTGAACTTCTGCCTGTTTTTAAGTTATGTGTTAAAAGTAAACTTTAAATTAAACTTGTTTGACCTCTTTTGTCTCTTTTTTTTGTTTGATACACAGCAAGAACAAGTTCTGTTTTGAAAATAAACTTTATAAATAAATAAACTTTGTTCTTGTAGACCCATAAACCTAATCATTTAAGAGACTGCCATCCTCTTCAGAGCAAGAAAGAGTGGTCTTTACAGGTAGAGTTTATACTGGTTGATTGTCTATAAAAAATAGTTTTTGTTTCAACACTTACTTTAGATCCGTTGGAATTTAAAGAAATTCTTTATTTCTTGCGTAAAGATTCAAAGAGTAGAAAAGAAAACACAAAATGAATAGAATATTGTTTCTATTTAAGTGTTTAAAATATATTTATAAAGTGAATATAAGAAGAGTTTAGCTAAGAAGAATAGGAAAGTACGAGTTACAGTTTATCTGTACTCATGGTACAAAGACTAGGGTGAGTAGAGCAATAAACAACATCAGGTGTGGTTAAGGAAGAAATGTGCTTAATGACCTGAAGTATAGAGCCAGCTTGAGGGAGAGAACAGAGCCCAAGTGGCCGTGGAAGGGAGAACAAAAGAATCTAATGGGAGAAACAGCTAGAATATTAGAAGTCATGGGTCAGGTCAAGGACCTTTGGATTAATAAAGATTTTTAAACTCAATGGAGTTTAAAAAAAAAAAAAGTTTGTGAATACATATCATAAGACTTCTGAAAAATCAATATATTTCAAAATAAAACTGGCCAAAATGCCAAACATTACATAGAGGATATTCCTTCTAAAAGTATTATGTTTAGATTTAGAAAGAGAGACATATGCTCTCTTGGAGGGGTGGGGCACGGAGGAAAGAGAAAAGAGAGACAGGGAGAGAGGATGATTTTGCCAGGTTAAGTCAAGTACTTTGTCACAAAAATGTACTGCTGACTCAGTATGTTTCTTATTTCCTAATTCACAGAATAGATGAACAAGGCAACCATAAGCAAACTTCAACAGTTCAACATAGATTTCTTCCTCCTTGCCTTATGTCTAATTTAGTTACATGTGCATTAGATATTCCACCTAAAGAACTGGACATAAATTTGTTTTGACGTATTATGTTCCAGATATAATATCTTGTTCCGACTTCATGTTTAATTGGCTTTATTTAAATTCGTTTTTCTTAAAGAAATTACATGTCGAAATGTGAAAAGCACTTCTCCTCCCACTGCAAGCTAAATTTAAAATAGCCCAGGTGGCATTACCGTTAGCACTTTACCTTCTTCGGGTTTACATGATAATCATTGCTTTGTGTTTCTTACAAGCCTTGTGCTTTTTTCCTGATATGCTAATTTCCTGTTGAGATGTTTTAAATCCAGATACACCACATTTTTGTTTTTCTTCACCCATTTGCTAATTGTAAAGATCAAACTGTAGTGTATTTAAATAATTAGATACAATATCTTCTGTACAGAGTAGGGACTGAGGAATAATAAATAAGTGAATATGGGGAAGAAGGTATTATTTATATTTGTGATTATTCTGGAAAAAAGGCTCAAAAGGTAAATATTTTTGATAAGATAAAACTCATATTTCAATCAGCATTAAATTAAAACCATAAGTAGAAAGTAGTGATGATTTTATATTGTATCATTCAAGTAATTAAAAAATATATTCTCCTTGTAAATTTTTAAAAATATTATAGATAATGCCAGGTTCAGTGGTATATACCTGTAATCCCAGCGACTCAGAAGGCTGAGGCAGGAGGATCCACATTCAAAGCCAGCCTCAGCAACTTAGAGAGGCTCTCAGCAACTTAGTGAGATGCTATCTCAAAAAAATAATTTATTTATTTATTTATTTATTTATTTATTTATTTTTCTAAAAAGTTAAAAAGGGCTGGGGATATGACTTAGTGATTAAACACTCCTAGATTCAATCCACCAATGGGTTCAGTCCTGGGTACAAAACAATAAATATACATATATATGTACATTATCTATTTTATATATATATATATAATAGATAATATTATTAAGGTACTTTTAAACCCTATCTCATAGACTGTACATAATATTGTTTCATGTGTATGTGGATTTTTGTTCCAAATGTACTCTGAACAGGTGTTTTATAATAGGAATGAGGAACAAAACCAGGACAGACTATCCATGCAGTATTAATAGAAGTATTTTATGTCTACTAAATTCTACTCCATTTCCTAAATATTTTACACACTTAACACTCTTCATTTTAAAAGGACCAGAGGTCAATGTTTTTATCATTCTCCTGTGCAGTTGGGTAAAGTGAGGAATTTAGAATGTCCCAAGGTCACAGAGCTAGAATCTGAACATAAGTGGGACTCCAGAGCCCATCTTGAAATCACTACACCCTACATAAAATGTACAGAGGAGAATGGAGCCTGCAATTGCATACTGATCGTGCAATCATGGCATAACATGCAGCATTCATCTACATGGATAAAAAACAAATGTCTACAGGTTAACTCACATATCTCATTAACTTTCTGTTGGATATTCACAAACCCTAGAATGCATATTTCCTTTTTGTTGAGAAATCTGCTTCGGTATTCAAGTTTGTTTTTCCTTGATGAATGAGTGACTTGAAGTAACCAGGGAGGATTCATATTTCAAAGTCCTCTGGATGCAAATCTGTGAATCAATATTAACCTGCTCTTTAGCAATACAGACTATCTCAACCAAGCATCACTTCCATTAAGCTGTACATCAATACGTTTGGTGCATTTGCTGTGTCTGAACTGTCCTTCTCTTGTTAGTTTACATGTCAAAACCCTATTTGTCTTTAAAACTCTTGCTAGGATACAATCTCCTCAGTGAAATCTTCCTTCCCTATCTAACTTCTGTTCCTGGTATATGCTTTTAGTACTGCACTGTCACTCGAATTTTTCTTCTTCTTTTTTTTTTAAGCTGCTATTTTTAAACTAAGATCTCAAGTAAGTAAGATCATTGAGAACCATCATGGTATTTTGATATATTTAGGTCAGTGTTTAGCATGCATTAGATTCACCACAGATGTTTGTGAAATGGAATTGAAATGTGGCGATTATAACAGCATGGTTGCAGTCCTGCAATTCTTTATACAATTATAACTCAGGTTTTAGATGAGTTATGAATTAACTCATATGTTGAGAAAGAATCCTTTCATATTTTCCCCAAAGCATACTATCTCTGTATATTTTATTTCCTTATAACCTTGTAGTGACAACCTTGGCAATATTCACATTAAAGGACGTTTTTTATTTATTTCTTTATTAAATTAGAAACAAGTCTAACAGCCTGCCATGGTGGTGCATGCACATAATCCCAGCGACTTGGGACACTGAGACAAAAGTTTGAGGCCAGCCTCAGCAGTTGAGCGAGGCCATCAGCAATTCAGCCAGACCCTATCTCAAAATAAAATAGAGACGGGCACAGTGGTGCATGCCTGTAATCCCAGTGGCTCAGGAGGCTGAGGCAAGAAAATTTCAAAGCCAGCCTCAGCAACAGCAAGGTGCTGAGCAGCTCAGTGAGATCCTGTCTCTAAATAAAATACAAAATAAGGCTGGGAATGTGGCTCAATGGTTGAGTGCCCCTGAGTTCAATCCCTGGTACCCCAAAAGTAATTAATTAATTAATTAATTAATTAGAAAAGGCTGGGTATATAGTTCACTGGTAAATGCCCCAATATAGGAAAGAAAGAGGAAGACTAAAAATTAAAAGCAAAGCTACCACATATATGTATTGGCAAACTTTATGTAATGCCTATTTGAAAATATATACTTTAGCAATATAGAAAATAGCATCTAATTCTGCCAAAAAAATTAATAGCCATTGTTATTCCCATCGAAGAGATAAATTATCTTTTCAAATAATTCTTCCTGAATATAAAGATTAATAGAATGCCACTTTTATTTCTAGCAGGATGTTAATTAAGCTAACTAGAAGCTCTACCACTACCAAATCCCTAGAGTGAATAAAATGTAATAAAGCATTTTGAATGCATAAATATTTTTAACAAAGAAAGAGAAGAATCTAAGTTCCAGAAATAAAATAGAAAATGAATAGCAAAAGGTGAAGATGTGAGTGGAACCTGAGGCTCTGAGGTGATGGAATTTTCGGTCTAGTATTTTAGGGGCTCACATTGTATTTCCTGTATGAAACAGGGAACTTGCCCTGGGACCTTTGCATGACAGAGAATTCGAACCCAGAGACCTGAATAGAGAAGTTACCCTCAAAACTCTATATAGTTAGTGAGTGATTTACTTTTTAAATTACTCAAGATCACAGGAAATAGCAAGAAATCTGTCTCTGTTTTGGGTTTTTTTGTTTTGTTTTGGTTTGGTTTGGTTTTTGTGTGGTGCTGGGGATTGAACCCACAGCCTTGTGCATGTGAAGTAAGTACTCTACCAACTGAACTATATCCCCAGACCTATGCTCTATGTAGGACCAAAAAAAAAAATGTATCCCCAAATAAAGTGAAGTTCTTGTCCTAGAGCTACTATGGGTCTGTGGTTAAAATGAAGATATTATTATTTAGCAATGTGCACCCTATGATACTATTTATTATTAGGCCACATGGCAAAGCTAATACAAAGCTATTCCATAAAGCCATACCCAAATATTCTCAGATTAATAAGCCAAGGAAAGACTCACAAAAATAAACTAATGATTAGAAAGTAATAAAACATAAGGAAGCAGGAACTATCATGAATGAGATTCAAGAGACATGATAGGAAGGTGAGATATTTGAGAACTTGAGATATAGAGAGATGATCTAAAAGATAGTGTTGGAGATCCCATGAAAATGGAAGGGAAGAGGTTGGGGTTGTAGCTCAGTGGTAAAGCACTTGCCTAGCACGTGTGAGGCCCTGGATTTGATAAAAACACCACATAAAAATTAAAAAATAAAATAAAGGTTTAAAAAAATAGAAGGGAGATCAGTGGACCAGAGAAAGGGGACTGAGGTGGATGGAAAAGGGAGGAACAGCAGAATGAAATTTATCAAATGGTACTAAGTGCATATATGAATATTCCACAGTGAAGTTCAACTTTGTGTATATCTATGAAGCACCAGTTATAAAATAATAAATAAATAAATGGGAAATAGAAGAAAGACCAGTAAACTAAAGAAATAAGGAGAAAGAGAAAGGGAGGGAAAGAGGAAGCACTGGCTACTGAAGTAGAGCAAATTATATTCCTTGCTTGTATGACTGAGTCAAAGTGAACCCCAATATTATGTATAACTAAAATGCACTAATAAAATATTTTTAAATAAACTAATTAAAATAAATTAGAAATAATGAAATCAAATTAAAAGATGGTATAAAATAAGCTGGGCCTTGAGACACAGTCCTCTAATTGCAGCAACTGGGGAAACTGAGGCAGGAAGATTGTAAGTTTGAGGCCAGCCTAGGCAATTTAGCAAGTCCCTGTTTTAAAATAAAATTTTTAAAAGGGCTGGTGATGTAACTCAGTGGTAGAGCACTTGCCTAGCACATATGAAGCTCTGAGTTTAATCCCTAGTGCTAGAGAGAGAGAGAGAGAGAATAAGAAAATACATATATCAGTGTAAAAAAAATATTTTTAAGTGTGCAGCAGTATTGGGCTAGGGGTGCAGCTCAGTGGTAGATTGCATGCTTAGCATACTCAAGACCCTGGATTCAACCACCAGCACAAGAAAAAAAAATAAGTAAATGCACAGAGATGTAAAAATCATTGCACTGACTGGTACTTAAATCTTAGGGGTCATAGAGAGGGAGAAATCAGACTATCAAGACAAAGAAAATAGGATCAAAGGTAATGAGGCAAAGGGGTCATCATCCATGTAGGAGAAACAGTTTAAAGGATAAGAATTTAGTAAAAATCATCTAATGCTATGGAGAGTGACATTTATGAAATTACATTATTATATCATGTGCACGTGCAACAACAAATACCATCATTATGCACAACTACAAAACGCCATTTAAAAATTGGGGAAAAAAATCACCTAATATTGGTGCATATTAAAGATCATGGGAAGTAGGTTTGAGCAGATAGAAGGAGTCCTTTCAGTAGGATGAGCCGGACTAGAGTAAACATTGTGATCTGGTCCCTTCACTTCCTCAGTAAGTATCTTGCGTGATTTGAAACTCAGTTCAAGAGTGAGCCTGATTGATCTATCATCCCCATCTCCAAACCATGTCTGACTTACAGGGCTTAATTGTGGGGATTATACCTGCTGGCACCCTGTGCCACTGTAGTTCCCTTGCTCTATTTCTCCTCCTTTTGTTTTCTGAAATTTATAAGATTTGATTGCAAAAAAAAGGGGGGTGGAGAAAAACACATTCATAAATAAAGAGCTAAAAAATATCCTCAATGCCTTAAAAGTAGTGCCTGTGCAGTAGTTGAACAGCCATTTAGAGTTCTGATTGATGTATGTCGGCGAGGGGAGGAAAGGGAGGATGAGTGATGTGTTCTTACATGTTAAACAATCGGCCAGGATTGGAGACCTGATTTGTACCCTTTGACTCCTGCCATAGCAGTTTCAAGACGTTTAACAACAAGCTGGCAAAATTCCTGATTATTTAGCACACTTGGCTGTTTCAAACCAGCTTGAGTTGTCATCAGTACACCATAGCTCTCAGACTACCTTCTGAGGCAGGATGGTACCATTTCAGATGTCCTCTCACAGATGGGTCATCCATTGCATTTTTCTAGGTGTTGCATCAGCCTATGAGTGATAAATATTAGTATCAGATTCTGGGAACTAGATTGCTGCCATCCTGTGGATGGTAGTGCAAGGTTTTTTGTTTGGTTTAGATTTTTTGTTGTTGGTGGTAGTGGTGTTTTTGTTTTTGATTTTTGGTACTTGGGATTTACTCCATTGGCACTTTATCACTGAGCTACATCCCCAGCTCTCCACCCACTCCTTTTTTAAAATTTTGAGATAAGGTCTCAGTAAATTACTGAGACTGGCCTCAAATTTGCGATCCTCCTCCTTAGATTACAGGTGTGTGCCACCAAGCCCAGTTTAGTTTTGTAGATATTTTAATAGAAAGTTGGAAAAAACAACAAAATCCGTAAGACACTTTACATTGGCCTCCCAAATTATAAAATATTAATAATAACTTGCCGCAGTCTGGCTGGGCACAAATCACCAGCCACTGAAGCAAGAACAAACTTTATTTCTGAACTCCACCAGCACACTCCACACACGCTCCCTGGGAATTCTCCCGAATGCCACGCGGCTCCCAGGAACCAGCAACCGGAAATATCCCTCCTCCAGCACTTCCCCAACCAATCCGAACTCTCTGGGAATCCCTGCGAGAGCTCAACTGGAACTCAATGGGAACTCCAGGAGAACTCACTGGTGTCACCTCTCAACCACTACTTCTGGCAAAAATGCATTGCGTCATCCGGACTCTGCTGTGGCCCTCAACAATAACTCTAGATTTATATTCATTAATTCAACAAAACTGTATTAAGCTCTTTATAAGCATAGGTTTAGGTGCTAAAGATAAAGTCATAAGGAAAAATTAAGTACTAAAACCAAGCAAATCTCTTTTGTAAATTAAATATATGGCAAGATCTGCACATAAAAAAAAACAATTTTGAATGTATAAATTCTAGAAGGAAATAAACCTGCTTTAACATAAAAAAATAACAGACTATAATAAAATATTTGCAAGTATTTATTTTAAAAATAAATAAGTTTTGTCAAGTTGCAGAATCAGTGGTCTACCATTGGTAGTGAATAAAATAATTAATTTCAGCATCCAAAAAAATCTGAAACGTCTATCGAATGGAAAATAAATAAATTTAGTTAAACCATAGTTAAATAATCCCAAGCTTTACATATATATAGATATAATAACATAACTATGTTACTTAACATAGTTAAATAAGCCCAGGCTATACAGTATCAACTTAATGTTTAAAAAAAAAAAAACTGCCAAAGATAAACAGAGCACTATGCTTTTCTTTTGCAGTGCTGGGAATCCAAGGCTTCATGCATGCTAGGTAAGTGCTCTGTCACTGAGCTACACCCCTAGTCCAGCATGATACTTTTTAAGTAGAATTTTTAAAAACGTTATGCATGTGTCTGTATAATCTGACATTTATAGCAATAATGAAAATTGATTTCATAAAAGTGGTCATCTCAGAAGTTGAAGGAAGTATGATGCTATTAAAAAGAGGTACATAATCATATATGCAGCTGCAAATATGCAGACACAACAACGGGGGAGAGAGGAAGAATAGAAGTTCAGTGGATTAGACAAAGGGGAAAGAAGGGAAGGGAAAGAGGATGGGAATAGGAAACAGTAGAATGAATTGGACATAATTTTCCTATATTTATATATGAATACACCACAGTAAATCTCTACAACATGAATAACCACAAAACTGGGATCCTAATTAGAATAAGTTATACTCCATGTTTGTATCAATATGTCAAGATATACTCTATTGTCATGTATAATGAAAAAGAACAAATAAAAATAAAGAGATACATAATCAGCTTTAATTATATTCAGAATGTTTCATTTCTAAGCTGACTGATTAGTAGACAGACTTTGTTAACTACTATAAGTGCATGAACCATTCAAGAATATATTTTAATATTTGAAAAATTTAAATTTGTCGTCTAAATATTTGCAGCTTCACAAATATTCATGGGTTTTGAGCACAAGTCAATAGAAGATTACCTTATGCATAAAAAAACCTTTGTTAGTCTTTTTCACTTTCAAATTCAGGAATTGTTTTCCTCAATATTTAATTATTATTATGTCACTAATTTTATTAAGGATTTTCTGCTCAATTTCAAATTGTAGCTTGCCAAGTAATTAAGGTACAAAAAAATCAGAATACACCTAGGAATGGGGTTCAGAAGTAATCTCACCTAGAATAAATATGATGCAAATTTGATTTCTCTGTTGTCCATTATCCACTTTTTATTCAAGTTTTTCATAATTAAGATTTGTAACATAGTGTGGGTATGTATTCTGGCGTATGTGAGCACACTTGTGCATGTACACATGTATGTGTATCCAATGAAGAGTGTCTATCATATAATTTTTGAATTATGGAAATGAATATAAAGCACAGAATGAAATTATAATCAAGCAGGAACTTTTTGATTCTCTGAAACTAACTTAAATATTGAAGAAAGAGGCTCAAAGATATTAAGCCTCTGACCTAGAAATCCCTGCTTTGCCAACCTCAGAATTAAAATTATTTATTGGACATAAATGCTGTTAAGATAACTCTAAATGAGCCTAAGAAGAATATTTCTTCTCTCTCCATTGAATTTTCAGGTCACTTCCAGACAAAAATTGCCTTGCAATAAAATGAGCTTGGGGGAGAACAAAACTATGACTCATCATAGATGTTCAAAATTCTAGATCTCTTCTGTTCACTCACAGGTTTTGAAACCTTACTTCTCTGGACTTACTTTTCTGTGTTTTGTTTTTCCCACACTTACATACAATACCCAGCATTCTAGGTATGATTGTGGAAACAATTCTGATTGTGGTTGTTAAAAGTAGGCCCAAAATATTTAATAGAATTTATGGTTTCCCAAGACAACCCATGACTTTCATGTGCCCCAGAATTTCCCCCTGAGATGACAAAAATTTTCTAGAACTACAGAAAATAAAATATGGTGCTTTCCTTTGGCTTATTCTTAATGGAAAAAATAAATAAAAATTGGATTACTTAATACTTGGAAGAGCAAGGGAAATACAAGCAGACATACTTCCCTCAAAAACAGAAACAAATTTTTTTGGAGAAATGAAATAAAGAAGAAACAAAACTCAAGTTTTTACTAATGTTTGAGGTTTTCTTCTCAGATAGGACCATGCAAATTTTTTTCTTACAACTGTGTAACTAATGTGACTTTATAAAACTTTAGCACATTCCCTTTTAAAGATATAAAACTCCACATGGAAAAATGTAGATACATCAAAGATTATAAATTAAGAGGGATGAGTTTGCTTTCAAATGATTAACACTTAAAATATCATTTAATTTGTAAAAATTATACCCCCACTTAAACTTTAAGTTGAGCATTTATTGATTAAAGTGACATAAGTTCATTCTACTTAAAATTTTGATTAACTAAATAGATACATAAAAATGATGATATAGTGTCTTCTTTGGGGTTTTTTATTTTTAATTAAGGATTGAGTTACAAATGTGGCCAAATTAGATTCTCAATATTGTCTTATAGATAAATACTCTGAAATGTACAATTCTGTAGTCTAAAAAAGTGATACAGCAAGACTTATGGTAGAAATAAAATATAGTAATGCCCTTAAAAGAGATTTAATTTGTGTCTTCATGAGAAGTACCTGTGTACTTTTTAGGATAAATGTACACTTATTTATCAAATATATAGTTCAAAGAAATCAACTCCCTGCCCAAAATAGTCCAGGAAGAGAAATTTTTCTTTCTTTCCCATCACCACCACTGAATTTCTCAAAAACTTGGACAGACAATAATCTACAATTACAAATGCTTAATTAATTGTGTTCTAGAGTGTTCTAAAGTAGCGCATGGAACCCACCTTACCTACTTGCTCAGACTCTCACTGCTGCCCTTATAGACTTGCTCTCTGGAATGTTCCACTGTGACTGTCATTCCAGTGCCTTATCTGCTCTCAGTGATGTCTACAGGAGCCTTCCCAAGTGTCAGCTGGGCTCCAACACAGCTTCACTAGCTACCCATGAAGGGACCTGCAACAGCCCAGGTGCCCAGGCCCAAACTGAAGGTTCCTACAGTGTCTGATTCCTCCCTCAGGTTCCTGCTCAGGTGTAATATTTTGAAATGGGTCCAACAATTTTTCTGGGGAAAAAAAACTTCAGTCAGGACTGATGAAGTATAATAAAATACTTTTAAAATATACATTTATATACAAATACAGAAAACATTTATTGCAAAATGGAAATATATTTTATAAACAATAATGATGTCATTAACAAAAACAAATTCAGTCACTGTTTTTTCCTTTCAAATGAATTTTTTTGAAGCTTAATTTACATACAATACAATATTCCCATTTTAAGTGTACAGTTCAATGAGTCCTGAGAAATGCCTGTACATGTACAGCCCTCACCGCAATCAAGATTTAGAGAATTTGCATCACTCCAAATAGTCCCTTTGTGACCTTTTGCAGCAATTATTTCCAACCCTTAGCTAGACAAACACAGGTCTCATCATCTTTCACTTTCTGTCACTAGAGACTAGTTTTGTCCATTCTAGAACTTAATATAGAATCATCACAGGACACACACACACACACACACACGTAGATATGTCTAGCTTTTGAGATTCATCCAGAGTTGAGTTTGTATGTAGTTTGTTCTTTTCCATTGCTGAGAATATGCCATTGCATTAACAGACACCTGTTGATGGATTATCAATAATGATTATGTGAATATTTGTGTGTAAGCTTTTCTACGAACATATACATTCATTTATTTTGGATAATATCTACTAGTGGAATTGCTGTGTCATATGATAAGTTTATGTATAATTTTATAAAAAACTACCAGATTATGTTCTGTGATAGTTGCACCTCCCAACAATTTCAAGAGTTCCAGTATTTCCGTGTTGTTGTGAACACGTGACAAATATATTACTCAGCAGTGCATCACTATAAGGAAAACCTGAGGTGATCGACTTATAAAGAGACAAAGTTTATTTTGGCTCACAGTTTTGAAGGTTCCAGTCCATGACTGATCAGTCCTTGCTTTGGGGCCTGTGATTAGATAACACAGCATGGTGGGGGAACATGGTGGAGCAAAACTGCTCACTTTATGGAGAAGAAGTAAAAAGAGCCGGGGTGGGGAGGACTGTGACTCCATAATTCAAGGGCATGCCTTGAAAGACCTCTCACTGGGCCCTACTTCTTAAAGTTTCCTCACAAAAGTGCTAAGTTGGGGGTCAAACCTTCAGCACATGGGCCTTTGGGGGACATTCCAGATCCAAATTATAGCAGTTCGTTAGTCTTGGCAATTACAGTCATTTCCATGAGAGTAATCTCCTAGTAGTTTTAATTTACATGATGTTGAACACCTTTTCCTCTTTTTATTGACCCTCTTGTATCTTATTTGTGTAGTATCTATTCAAATCTTTTGTCCATCTTTATTGGTCTGTTTGTCTTATTCATTTTTGAACAGTGGAAAACCTGATGGATCTGCTAAGAGGTCTTGTGATTGTAAAAGTGCCTGAAATTTTTATTTAAATTCATGAATAAACAACTAACAACAAATATTTACCTTGTTGTATGCCTTTATCTTCCATCCTTGGGAAGCCTCAGCTAATACAGCTTTTTATCCTTTCCTAGAACAGACCTATTTCCCCCAACCCCCACCTGACATTGCTCCTACATTTAGCTCTATTTGGAATTCTGCTACCTTGTCCCCTCATGTGTCTGGTTCCTTTTCATCCTTCAGGTGTCAGCTCCAATGTCTTTTACTAACAACTTGAATGAAAATAATGTCTTCTTGCTGTTTTTTATCATAGCACCCTATTCCATCACTTCTCATAAATTTCAGGAATATATTTTTGTTGATTTGTTTACTTTTTATTGCTTTCTGCCCTAACCCATTCTATGCTCCATGAGAACAGAGATCATAACCAATCTGTGTTCCAAGGGATCTCTAACACATTGCATAATGCAAGGTTCTCATTGTGGGGTGAATATATATTTGCTGCTGAATGAATTAAAACTTCAGTGCTCTATCAGCTATTAATGTGGAAGTCAATATTTTTAAAGAAATCATTCCATGCAGTTCTTTTGGAACTTTTACACAGCTATCAGTAATTCACACATAAAGTTATCCTTGGAATCACTTCCTATTTGCCTATACAGCCAAAGATTCCCAAAGTTAAAAGGCTTCTTAAGCTTTCCTAAATGACTGTGTGCAAATATGGGAATTCCAGGGAGCTACAGCATAGTAACTGTTTGAAACTCCATATGCACTTTGAAATTGTTTAGAGAAGTTTACTATCTTGGTTGCTATCCTAGATAACTCTTTTATTTTTTCCCCCACTGGTACCAGAGATTGAACTCAGGGGTGCTTAACCACTAAGCCACATCTCAAGGCCTTTTTATATTTTATTTGGAAAGAGGGTCTCTCTCACTAAGTTGCTGAGGCTGGCTTTGGACTCATGATTCTCCTGCCTCAGCCTCTTAAATTGCTGGGATTACAGGTATGCACCACTGCATCCAACTCCATCCTAGAGAATTCTTGAAATGCACAATGTTACCCAAGGTCTACTGAGTCTCACTGGACCCACTGAGACACTTGCAGATGACACAATGAGCGAAGTACCCTAGTAGAAGATAATATGGACTAGTGGATAGTTTGGTAAACACCAAGTCAAAAGTTTTCATGCCAGAATATAAAGTAAGTTTTTCCCAATCTTCTAATAACAAATAAATGAAGAGAGAGATTTACATGTGGGCAGTCATTTAGTAAGTATGTAACTGGCAAGATGGTGTCCATGTATCTTAATTTCCATCTATTATTTATTTATTTATTTCAGTGCTGGGATTGAAATGAAGGTACTTTATCACTGACCTGCATCCCAGCCCATTTTTTACTTTTTATTTTGGGACAGGATCTTGCCAACTCACCCAGGCTGGCCTTGAACCAATGATCCTCTCAAGTAGCTGGGATTACATTCATTCAACACTGTGACTGGCCACTTTCTTTGTCTTTAAAATATAGATAGTACTAACCTCACTTATAACCTGTTTTAAGGGTAAAATAAAATGGTAGTAGAGTATATGGTAGGTGCTGGAAGCTTTATTTTGTTGTTTGTTTTACATTTTTTGTTTGTTTGTTTGTTTGTTTGTTTGTTTTCACTGGAATTAAGTCCTGGGCCCTGCACTTGCTAGGCAAGTGTTCCACCCCTGAACCACATACCCAGCCCTTTCTATTTTTCTCTTTTGATTCACTGGGTCTGTACAACTTGCCCACTCTGGCCTTGAACATTTGATCCTGCCTCAGTCTTCCAAGGAAATGAGTTCAGAGGGGTTTGCCGCTGCACCCAGGATTTGTTTTACATTTTAAATCACTTCTGCTTACAAGTATTAGAAAACAAGCATTTTCTAAACACATACTGTTTTCTGTTCTCTATTCAAAGTGTATACTTAATAAATATTCACTAATAGCAATAAAAGTTTAATGAGCCTGGGAACAAATAAATAGCAATTATGCAACCTAGAAGCCATAGTAATGAATACAAGAAAACCTAATTACCAGAAAGAAGGAAATTGAGAAAGAGAGAAAAAAAGCAAATTCAAAGGAAAAATACTTGCCATTATAAACTTAGAGCAGATGTTCAAACTTTAAAAAATATTACTTTTTTTCACATTTAGAATTATAAAAAATACTTTAAGATATTAATAATTTCCAAAGAATAAGGTTATATAATTTGTACTTAATTTTTAAAAAATTGTGCATTGTTTATTTGTAGAATTAGATATTATATCTATACATATTTTCCAGACATTCAAATATTACCTGTAAAGCTTCTTTTAAATTAATTTTGTCTAACCATAAATATTTTGTAGTACTGGCAATTAAACTCAAGGGTGCACTACTACTACTGAGCTACATCCCCAGCCACTGTGACTCCCCATTTTTATTTATTTATTTGTTTATTTATTTATTTATTTATTTAAGACATCTAGCTAAATTGCCCAGGCTGCCCTCAAGTTTGAGATCCCCCTGCCTAAACCTCTGGGAATACAAGTTTGTGTCACCATACCTGGCTTCAAACTATAAAACTATCAACATGGTGCAAGTTATTATGCAGCAATTGTGCCTCAGAAATTAATCAGTTGGATGGCTTGGGAGGCAGAGGCAGGTGGATCGAGCATTCAAAGCCAGCCTCAGCAATTTGTTGAGGCCCTAAGCAACCTTGTCTCTAAATAAAACACAAAAAAATAAAAGAGGCTGGGGATGTGACTCAGTGGTTAAGCACCCATAGGTTCAATCCCCAGTACCAAAAAAAAAAAAGAAAAGAAAAGAAATGAGGGGGGCAGCTAGGGAAAAATGGAGGAATTTTGGATTTGGCAGAGGGGAAGAGAAGGTGTGTAGCGGTGAGAAGGAAGGTGGAATGAGACGGACATTATTCTTCTATGTACATGTATGATTGCACAAATGGTTTGACTCTGCATCATGTTCAGCCAGAGAAATGAGAGGTTGTGCTCCATTTGTGCACAATGAGTTGAAATGCATTCTGCTGTCATGTATAACTAATTAGAGCAAATTTTTAAAAATGTTAAAAAATGAAATTAATCAAGCTGTCCAAAATTAAACAGCTAGGAAGTTCTTATTCAATCTTAAATCTTTCAGGTTAGGGGGGGAAAAGATAAAATTGACTAAATCAAATAACTTTGAAATTCACATCCAAAAAGAATCAGTGGATCTGTGACTAGAATCAGCAGCTCTAAAACCTCAGATCCTTTAGGCAACTTGCTACCTCTTTATGCTGACCATGTCTGTGAAACCCATTGTCACCTCAAACTCAGCAAGACCAGAGGCAATGTCTTTATCTCTGAAAAAACAGTTTAATTTTCTCTATCAAAATCAGTTTTATTTTCTCAATCACTAAGGAGTGAAAGTACACACTTGCCTTTTAGTCCTTGTTTGATTTCAAATCTCATGTCCAATCAGTGACCAAGTTCTAAAAATCTTTCTGATGAGAGGGGGGATAGTAGAGGATAGGAAAGGTAGCAGAATACAACAGTTACTAATAGGGCATTATGTAAAAATGTGGATGTGTAACCGATGTGATTCTGCAATCTGTATTTGGGGTAAAATTGGGAGTTCATAACCAACTTGAATCTAATGTATGAAATATGATATGTCAAGAGCTATGTAATGTTTTGAACAACCAATAAAAAAAAAGAAAAAAAAAAGAAAAATCTTTCTGATGAGATGAGAAGACAGATTGATAGTTATTTACTTCGTTTCTTAAGCCTCAAACCAGAAAGAGGAAGAAAAATCCTAAATGTAACAACCACAGTTCAATCATTTGCTTATCATTGGCAGAAGGAGCCTCTGAATATAAAAATAGTCCTTGCCTAGAGTCAAGTTATCGAAATCTATTATTGTCACAGCTGCTAACCAGCCTTGTGACATCAGACAAGACACTTCCCCTTTCTGCTTCAGTTACCTGATCTGCACAATGGTTGGGGAAGTGGGTGCTATACTAAAACACCTTTCAATTCTGAAATACCGTATGACTTCCATATTTCTCTTTTTCTTTCCATTCCCCACTGCAGCCAATGCAAACAGAGGTATTTATCACTTGGTTTGTAGATTACATATTATTTCATAAATCACCTCAGCAATTTGCCCTAAAATCCACCTTTCACTTTACTGAAAGATCTAACCTCTTAAAACATAGTTTTCTATGTTATTTCCTTGCCTAAAATGACTAGCAACCTCAATTAAGTGAAGTCCCATTCCAGGTGGACCTCCCATCGTTCTTCTCTACCTAGAATATCTTCTTTGTTTCTTGCAACTGAAGGGAAAGCGAGGAACGAGAGAGGGGTAAGCAAGAAATGAAAGACCAGGCAGAGATACACATGAGAGTTTGTCAGAGCTGACAAATAAAGGCTACCTCTCTGTAGCAGAGAAAGGCAAAACAGGTTTGGGTTCCGGAACTTTTATGGGACAGGCTCAGGAATCAGAGCTAGGCAGGTCCTAATATGGGCGGTTAGGGGTTGGGTTGATATGAGGGAGTGGTGAGCCTTTCTCAGAAACACACTTGGGAGGGAAAAGAAAACTTTTTCCTTAAAATGGTGGCTGTCATTTAAGATGGCTGTCCAGATGCTAAGCAAGGACCTTATAGCAACCACCTGAAATTTTAGCCTACTCATCATTTGCATCCTGTAATTGGTTTGGATTACTCCAAACCAAAATGATTTCTTTTGTGTCTTAATTCTCATACAATGAAAAGATGTATGTGCTGAGACTGAGTGAGAGAAGGAGCTCCCTGGCCTTCAGGAACACAGAGGCTTCCCAGGCTGGGGTCTTGGTGGTGAGGGATCCCCAATCCTGTTCTTTCTCAGCCATCCTGAGATTTTTTTTTTTTATAATAATAATTAGATCCAGGTGTGGTGGCACATGCCTGTAATCCCAGCAGCTCAGGAGGCTGAGGCAGGAGGATCATGAGTTCAAAGCTAGTGTCACTTATACATTGCTTGTGGGATTGCAAATTGGTGCAACCAATCTGGAAAGCAGTATGGCAATTCCTCAGAAAACTTGGAATGGAACCCCCATTTGACCCAGCTACCCACTCCTCAGTCTATACTCTAAAAACTTAGAAACAGCATACTACAGTAACACCGCCACTTCAATGTTTATAGCAGCACAATTCACAATTGCTAAACTGTGAAACCAACCTAAATGCCCTTCAATAGATGAATGGATAAAGAAACTGTGGTATATATATATATACAATGGAATATTATTCAGCATTAAAAGAGAATAAAATTATGGCATTTGCAGGTAAATGGATGGAGTGGAGAATATCATGCTAAGTAAAGTAGGCCAATCCCCAAAAATCAAAGGCTGAATGTTCTGTCTGATAAATGAATGCTAATCTATATGGTGGAGGGTGGGGGGTGGGGATGGGATGAGTGGAGGAACTTTGGATGGGACAAAGCAGAAGGGTGGAGGGAGCAAATGGGTAGGAAAGATGGTGGAATGAGATGGCAGCATTACCCTAGGTATGACTGCACGAATGGTATGACTCTACTTCATGCACAACCAGAGAAGTGAAAAATTCTGCTCCATTTGTGTACAATGAATCAAAGAGCTTTCTACTGTCATGTATAACTGATTAGAACAAATTTTAAAAAATGAAGAGTTCCATTAGAATAAGCAGATATAGACAAATCTGTTTGAATTCATTTACTTTCCCTTTTGAATACTATTCCTTTCAGAAAATATAAATAAATAGCCCACATTTGTCTCAAAAGAAAAAAGAAAAAAAAAAGCCAGCCTCAGCAATTTAGTGAGACCCTGTCTCTAAATAAAATATAAAAAGGGCTGTATGTGGCTCCATGGTTAAGTGCCCCTGGGTTCAATCCCCAGTACCAAAAGAACACCAGAGTAGATACTGTGGCCTAGGCTGTTGGTGCTGTACCCACATCCCATCTGACCAGTGCTGACTGGAAGTTACCTCCCAGTTCTATGGAGCCACATTCCTAAATTTTGCCTGTGATTATTTGTTGTGCTTGTTGTTTTCTATTTCCTAATTTTTGTTTTTACTTTTGATTTCTTCCTCTCTTTTCTTTCAGTTTGCTACATCTCTAGTTGTTTTAGTTGAATGATATATTTACTAATTCTTAATTGGTCTTATCTTCTAATTAATGGATATGAAATTATACATTTTTCATTCAGATATTGATTGAGTATCACCATTCAGGACATAAAAGTACCTTTAAAGGCTCCATTGTGACTCATTAAACAATGTGTGTTACTTAGCAACATAACATTTCTTTTTTTTTTTTTTTTTTTTTGCAACATAACATTTCATTTCTTAAATTATTGTGTTTGGTTAGATATCCTGGGTTGTTGATTCCTAATTTTATTTATTTTCATTAGCCTTATAGACTGTTTAATTATTTTTCCTTTGACTCTCTTAAAACTTTTGGCAAAAGTAGTAAGTTTTATAAATATCCAATTATGTGCTTACAAATTATACATTCTTAATTTGTTAGGTGATTGTAGTCTAAAATCTCTATTAGCTAAAAAATATTAATCAAGTTTGGGCATTTGGGTACTTTATTAATCAAGTTTGGGCAGTTACTTTCTGCCTGCTTAATCTATCAGTTTCTTAATTGGTAGATTAAACTATCCCAGCAGAATTACAGATTTGGGCTTTCACCTCTGTGATTCTGCCATTCTTTGCTTTATAATTGCAAAGTCCCAGTTCAGTAGACACAAGCTATAGTTGCTGGGGGGTTTTGTTTGTTTTGTTTTGTTTTTGGCTAATTGCTTATTTTATTGTTAAGAAGAGCTTCCCTTTGTAATTTTCAAAGCATTCCATTTCCTGGTTTCATCAAGGATTCCAAGTGTGGATTCCCCCGCCCTGTACTTGAGACCTGGAGTTTGGGCCCCTATCTAGATGGAGATGCTGAGGTTTTAGTCACCTGTGGCTTTTCTAAGTGATAATCACTTCATGTGCTTAATGGCCTCAAATTGGGTTCATTGTATATATTCCTTCTCTGTTTCTGGCAGCTAAACATCTAAATACTTTTCTTTCATGTTTTGACCTTACAAATATCTTGATAAATAGATAAGATAATGGATTTGGTAACATACATATATATTTATACACAGCACAAAGAGAAGTGTGTGTGTGTGTGTGTGTGTGTATATACACACACACGCTATATATACAGAAAGAAAGAGAATACACACAAGAAGGTGTATTTTAACATGTGTTCCTTCTGCCATCTTGACTGTAAAGTCTATCTAATCATTTTTGAAACAGAAAATATGATTAATTGCCGTTTCCCCTCAATTTCTTGAATTGCAAATGCATTTCTTTCATTTGGAATTCGTTCTCCTGAGCCATTAAGTGAATGTCCTCATTGCTCTCCTGTGAAGGTGGCCCACAAGTTCTTTATAAAAGCTGCTAATGACTACTTTGTCCCTTTCACTAGAATGCACAGCTCCCCTCCAGCAATACTACTGATGTATTTCTAAGACGCCTGGTTAAGTGCCTACTGCTTTCAGAAATGGCACCTGGGCTAATGCCCAAGCTTACATTAAGAGGGGAATGGTACTAATGTGCCCTTAAAAACGTTTTTTATAGCCTAGCAGGAAGAAAAATCACTGCTCTCATAATGTGCTTTATGTATTGCTATTAAAATTGCTAATTACAGTTTCCCAATAAAGCATTTATTTATTAAGTCCCTTCAGTTTACTTTCCTTTCTTGGTAAAATTGGCTCTCCTCTCTCAGGAAAATTTATTTTCTTTCTATCAAAATTTCATATAATTTAATTAAATAAAGGATATGGATGGATGATCAAAATAACTAATGGCACAGAGACTGGATAAATTAATGGTAGAGAGACTGGTGAAGGTAATGCCAAATTTAGTTTCCTTTATTCTGCTTAGACTTAAAAATTCAACCTCTTACAACATTCTAAAATTTAACAAGGCTTAAGAGGTCTAAATCTAGTTTAGCCAGACACATCCACTTATATCTTTAACAATTTTGAATGTGTTTTGACAGATTTTCTTTCTTTCTTTGCCATTTAGATTATAATTTATGGTTTCATTTCACAGTAGTTAAATATTATAGTCATTTTTAGGGACTGAAAAAATTATCATAATCTAGCTACCTTATACTGTCATACATGAATCATTTAGAATATTTTAGGATTCTATCCAACCACACTTCTCATAAAACACTCCCATGTCTGCATAATGTGCAGTGCCAAGACTTATGTCTGTGTAGCTTAGAAAATTGCTACAACTAAGTAAAACAGAAGTAATTAGATAAGGCATGTCACACAATATCACAGGACCATGCAAAAGACCTACTAAAGCAAATTTTATTTAAACATATCTTCTTACATAATGTAACTTAAAAATAAAATCATTCATATAAAGCAAAACAAAAGCAAAAAAGAAACAAAAATAAAGGTACCCTCTATTAACAATTCATTATCCATGATTGCAAATAATAAAAATGCTTTATTTTCTCATCAAAATTTAGTGTTGTTATACCAAATACGTCTAGTTAAGATTTTTAAAGAAGCAAAAATTGAATGATTACTCTAAGATTACATTATAAAATTACAGATATAGAATGGTTTGTTTTCAGTGTATTTTTCAACTCAGATTCACACACACTTAAACAGGTTTTGTGATTCAGTGTACTAGAAAATTTGGGTTACAGATTAGAAAAACCTTTCCTTTAGCATATGTGCTATGATATTGGCATTGAAGTCTATCTGATCTTTTCTTCTGCAAAATAAAGTGATCAACTGGCATTACCATTAAATTACCTGATAAAGTAGTTGTTAATCTAAGAGCTATCTAATTTTTTAGTTGTCTTTTAAGAAAATTATAATTTCATTATGTTTTCAAATTTACTGGTATATAGTTATTGTTCACTGTATTCTCTTGTAATTTCTTGTATTTTATTTGTTTATTTATTTATTGCATTACTGGGGATAGAACCCAGATCATCACACATGCCAGGCAAACATCTACCATTGAGCCAAAGCTCAAGCCCAATATTTTAAATTTTTAATCTAGTCCATGTATCTGTTTTCATTTCCAGTGCATAGCAAAAATAATCACATTGGTTATCTTTTAGAACACTCCCTCCAATTTTATCATTGACTTTCTTTGATCTTAAAATTTTAACCATTTCTGATTTATTGTTTCAGAATAAAATGTTTGCTGAATTCACCTTCCTGTTTACTAATTGCCTTGAGAGATTTGGGTGACAAGATTTGATAGTAAAACAGTTTCACTTTTGTTTCATTAAAAGTGAATTTCCTCCCACTTTAGTAAAGTTTCTGAAAGCATTTAGTGTTTTTTATCAGTCGTCATTTTTTTTTTAACAATGTAATCACAATTGCTTGAAACTACTGTGGTGCCATTTGCTTTACTTGAGTTCCCAACTTCAAATGACTTTTTTCTTGGCATTCTGTGAGAACAATGACTGATCAAGCACCCCCACAACAAGACATAGCCATCCTACAAGTACTGAGACTCAATGTGAGACATGGCTAATGGCTGAAGAGCAGAAACTATGCACTAGCTATCTTTAAACATAGAGCAGCAGTCCTAAAATCCACTTTTTTTTTTTTTTTTTTTGCTCAAGGAGAAAATTATATAAGGAAAGTGCCTAGAGCAGGTTGGAAGAGAAAAAAGAAAAATTGGAGACGGAAGATAAGGGGGTAGGGGAGGAGAAGATGAAGAAAAAAAGAATCAGAACTATATGTTGGTGATTGCATATAAC
>NW_025999924.1:11475493-11490672 GCF_001458135.2 Marmota marmota marmota | reverse complement strand
TTTTTTTTTTTTTTTTTTTTTGAGACAGGGTCTCACTAAGTTGCTGAGGCTGACCTTGAACGTGGGGTCCACTTGTCTCAGACTTCCAAGCTGCTGGGATTATAGATGTGCACCACTATACCTGGTTTTCATCCTTTAACTCTAAATAAATTAATCATAAAAAAGTTAATACTGAAGTTATGATCTTATCTTCTTTCAGGATTCATTAGCTCAATAAATGGCACCTCCATCCATCTAATTTCACAAACCAGGGACCTAGGCATCACCTTTCATCCACTTACATCCCTCTCATTCGGCCCTTATAGTCAACATTTTCTCAAATCTTATTGTCTCTCCTAAAAGCATTTCAAATACATTTCAAATAAATTTGCTTCTTTCCATTTCCAATGCCATCATACAAGCCAAAATTACTATCTGCTTTCCACCCTGAAACTAACAACCCCTCTATTTTGACACAAAAACGAAAATGTATCCTCTATGTCAACATATAATTGTGCCCCTCTCCAGCTTAAAACTCTTGAGGTCTCCCCCCTTGTTTTAGAAGGATATCTGAAACCCTTGATGTGGGCTGGAAGTCCTGGCCTCAGCCTTCCACCTGGCTGCTTTTCTGGTTTCACTTTCCCCTGGTGCTGAGCTTCAGACCCTCCAGCCTCCATGTTCTGTGGCCCATGTCCTTTGCTGTAGCCTTCACCTCATCTTAGAACACTTCTGCCTATGCAGGTGCTCTGACTCACCCTGCAAACCTCAGTTCAAATGATTAGTTCCTCAAAAAACCCTTATTTGACCACCCAAATCTACATTCTTGGAATAATACATTTCCATATGTGCCGCAGTCTGGCTGGGCACAAAATCACGAGCCACTCAAGCAGGAACAAAGTTTATTTTTTTGAAACTGCCGCCAATGTCCGGTACCGCCCGGGAAGATTTTTTCCACCCACGCGGCCTCCTCTCGGAACCGCAGAGAGCGCTCCTCCCCCTCCTACTGTACTTCCCCAACCAATCGGAACTCTCCAGGAGTCCCGGAGCCGGCCTAGGTGAACAGCAGGAATCCAATATCCATATGAATGCAAATCTTAACATAATCATATCATCTCAATGGCTAGCTGGCGTCACCTTTCGACCAAAAATGCCATGCATCATATACTTGGCTCTTAGCACTTATGGCTTTTTACAAGGATATTAATTAGATACTTATTTTTATGATTATTTCATCAATATTAGTCTTTCCCCATTAGACTAAACCAATAAAAGCAAGAAACTTGACTCTTTGTGTTCACACAGTCCTTAGTATATAGGTTCAATTTCAGTATTCACTATTTGTAAAACAATTAGTTTTACAGTGTAAAACTCTGTCCACTTTAACATGTATAAGAACTTTTCCATTGTAGAAAAAGTCCATCGTGATTAACAGATTCATTTGCATTTCTGTAAATCACACACTGTGTATTTACTGTCACGTATAACAACGAAAATAGAGAAGTCCCACCTCTTTAAAAACTCAATTTTAAGACTTCAGTTCTTGTTCCTTCCCCCCTCCTCTTTTTGCAGTGCTGGGGATTGAACCCCAAAGCCTTGTCCTTGCTAGGTGAGCTCTCTGTCACTGAGCGACACAACTGGCCCAAAATTTCAGTTCTTTATGAAGATCTGCCTTAGCAAAACAAAAACAAATTCATTGTGTTACTAACCTATTATTACTAACCACTTTCTTTCACTTTCAAAACAGAAATACTCATGGAAAATGCCTATTTTATAAAAGCAAAGTCAAGGACTGCACCTGGGAAACTCTGTAACTTAGAGAATAGTGATTGACTATTCAGAAAAATAGTGATTGTTCAGTTGTGGAGACACTTATTATGTGACACTGTCAGGATTTCCAATGAGTTTGAGTTTATAAATAATACTTTGAAAAGAGTAAAAAAAAAAAAACTGGCAGCCATTTATTTTATCAACTGCAAACCATTCTAGAGTGGCTGCATTCTGGAAGGCTACATTTAAAAATACTAGGTTTGGAAAAGCTCTGGTTTGTGGAAAGATATATTTGTTACCTTTCTTTCTCCCTCTTCATGGGAATGACCACACTATTTTACATTTCACCAAATAATCACTTTTACCTATTAAATACTGCTGCAACACCCTTCACCATGCTCAAAAACCCAATCTAGAGTCTCCCTTTACTTGAAGTCTAACTACTCTGAGAACTTTCTCCAATACCTCAAATCCCAGTTATTCTTTTTATTATTATTATTATTTTTCTCTTTTTTGAAGTATAGGGAATTGAACTCAGGGGCACTGAGCCACATCCACATTCCTTTTTATTTTTTATTTTAAGAAAGGTTTTCCCTAAATTGCCCAGGTCACCTGGAATTTGTCATCCTTTGCCTCAACCTCCCAAGGATCTGGGATTGCAAGTGTGCACCAATGCACCCAACCCAGTTATTATTTATCGTGTGACTTTGAATGTCAAAATGTAAGTCCAAACTCAAAAGATTATCATGTCTCAACAATGGCTGCTTTGCAACCATAATAGAGAGTCACATAGCACCTTTAACAAGTATAAATACAACTGAAATCAATGTAAGTTATTTTCTGAGAGTACTAAGAACACTGAATATGTGAATAATTATTGCAAGTATTTTTCCATTCTAATATGCATAAAAATGTTACCTTTGCTTTTTATATTGTTTTGTTCCATACCAAATAGGCTTGAAATACAGATTTGATATTACAGAAGCCAGGTTATATGACATTAAGGCAATGATTACTAGGAACCTAAATCTACTGTTAGTTTCCAAATTTTTTGTTATTGTTGTTTTTTTTGTTTTGTTTTGTTTTGGTTTGGTTTGGTTTGGTTTTTGTACTACTGGGAGTAGAACCCAGGAGTGTTCTACCACTCCCTTATATCCCCAGACCTTTTTACTTTTAATTTTGAGACAGCATCTCACTAATTTTCTCAGGATGGCCTAGAATTTGCAATCCTCCTGACTCAGCCCCCATAGTAGCTGGAATTGCAGGGCCTGAGCCACTACACCTGTTTTTTTCTAAATTTTCCTTAGAAATATTTTGATGATTTAAAAGTTTCTTCTTAGAAATAGTCCATAACCAAGACATGAATTTATTTCAAGGCATAGTGTGCTCTTTGGTTTCTACTGAAATTTTATTAAAATATATATTGACAGAACTTGACTAAGCATATTGTGCATGAGAGACATATCTGCACAAGCATTGGCTGGTGCTAAACTTAATATATATTAATAAAATATATGTTCTGAAGAATTTTTTCAACTTTAATATCATCACTTATATGAAGAATAATGGACAAAGATATAGAGCTTATGCAGTTAGCTTTACTTAGTAATATAATGGACTTGGAAAATATTTAACAAGTATTAATGTTTGTTGTAAGACTAGAAATGAATATTTTTAGCATGCTAAATTTCCACAAAGTCTTTTATTACTCGAAAAAAAATTATGATAAATCTTTATAAACATCATAATTTAAGTCAGACATGCTTGAGCTATCCTACCATCTTGATTTTGCTGACAGTATAATTTCTAATTAATATGGTTATTTTGATTGCACATTATCAGGAAGGTGGAGAATCAGCTATGCTTTTTTCTCAATATTATAGAGTTAGATTTATGAGTCCCATTAATTTCAATGTCAGCAATCCATAAATCTATTTTTTAGTCCAAGTTTTCTAGTTAATTGTTTACATTTATATCCAAAGCATTAGCCACATTGCTACACAGTCTTAATAATTAGAAATTTAACTTCCCTGGATAATGTTATTCAGCACAGAGTTACCATAATTTGACTACACTATTGCCCAAATGCTAATTTTATAGTTTGTTTCAATTTCTTTATTGATTTGTTTTTCTTTATAAAGGAAAACTGAAATTAATCGTTTGTAGCAAATAACTTTAGAGTATTTATTTGAATTTTCAAGCATCTTTTTAAAAAACACTTTATTGAAATATGTTACATTTAATAAAATGCACACATTTTAATTGTACAAGTCAGTAAGTTTTGTCAAGTGCACGTTTCCATGAAGGCAGCAATACAGATAAGGAAAATTTTCATAAACTTAGAAAATTCCTTTGATATGTTTTGTAGTTCATCCCAACTTCCTCCCTACTTGCATCCCAAGGCAACCAATTATCAACTTTTTATCACCATGTGTTAGTTAGTTTGGCCTGTTCTAGAATGAGATATAAATAATCATATATGTTTATTTTGGTGTATGGCATTTTCATCTCAGCATAATTTTTTTAATATTTGTCCCTTTTGTCATCTGTATCATTAATTTATGCCTCTTTACTGCTGAGTAGTATTCTGTTATATGAATGTGTATATTTATTCATGTATTGAGAGACATTTGGGTTGTTTCCAGTTCATGAATATTGGGAATGAATAAAGCTGCTCTCCACATTTTTGTACGAGTCTTTTTGTGGACATCAATTTTCATTTCTCTTGGGTTAATATTAAAGAATAGAATTCAGGATTATGGGATAGGTGTGTGTTTAATTTTACAACAAACTGCTTAGCACCTTTCCAAAACACTTGTACTGTTCTGCATGTCAACTAGGAGTGCTTGATTTCCAGTTGTCCCACATCCTTGCCAACACTTGTTACTCCTTTTGGTCACTGTAATAGAACCATAGGCCAGTGGGACTATGTAAATCATGTCCTGGAGACTGCAGCATTTCTGAGCATAGAAAAACATGAAAATAAGAGTCTTGTAAAATGTGAGATTGCTGCCAGATAAGGTGGTGCATGCCTATAATCCCAGTGGCTTGGGAGGCTGAGGCAGGAGGATGGTAAGTTGAAAGTCAACTTCAGCAACTTAGCAAGAGCCTCAACAACTTAGTGAGACTCTATCCCAAAATTAAAAAATAGAAAGGACTGGGGAATGTGGCCCAGTGGTAAAGTGCCCTTGGGTTTAATTCCTGGTCCCAAAATTAAAAAAATAAAAAAGTGCATTTCCAAAGTAACAGGATCTCCTTTGCTTTTCTGCACTAAGATTTGATTACTCAATATAATATTTCTATAAGAGGATTATTGAGGGAAGAGCACGTTCTTTGCATGAAAGGTTTCCTCAGGTTTAAAGCCCTGATACCAGTTCAAAAGATTTTGTTGGGTTTGTATTTCTTAAAGCAAAGGTTATCTTTGCTCTGGAAGCTTCTTCCTCTACCTGTGCTCATCTAACTCCACAACCGCAACAGGTCAAAGTGTTCTCCCTGTGTTGCTCTCCTACCAAGAGTTGGTCTTTCTGGAATATTTTAGTTCTTTTACATTTATTTGTGCCTATAAACAGGATTTTTGCCAAATGCTGGTATGAATTTTGGCTTTAACAGGTGGCATACTGTTTCAGTGGGAGAGAAGAAAGATCTTTCACATTCTTTGACAACCCAACTAGAAGCAGAACTCTCAAAAAGCATTTGGCTAATTTGAAGTAATTCATAAGGATGTGTTTCCAGAAGACTATTACTAAATCAGGAATATTGAATGTTTTGTGATAATTACCAAAAAGGATGATAATATGATAATGATATTTTTTATCAAAAGAAATCTGTTCCCTTCTCCATATTTTCTTACTCTATTTTAAACAGGACTCATTGAGTTTTATTGCACTCATTTTGTTAAACTACTTGGGTATTGATCTCATACTTATTTGCATTATATATCCTTCTTTATCCACTTCCCAGTTATTCAACATCCATTTATCCTAGGTGCAGTCTTAGTAAGATAATTACCTTATCCTTGATTTATAGACAAAATGAAATAAAGAAGAGTAACTGGTAATAGGCCTGGCTTTTCTTTTTCTTTCTAAAATGTTCTATAATTGATTGTGGTGATGGTTACACAACTCTGAATTTAATAAAAATCACCGAACTGAACACTTTTTAAACAGGTGAATTACATGGTACCTGAACATTATTGCAAAGAAGCCGTTCTTTAAAAATAAAATTTTAAAAGGAAATATGAATATCAATGAAACTTTTCTGATATGTCTTCAACAAATTAATTCTTACCATCTGAAAACCAAAATCAAATTTCATGGGACAATTTCTGAACTCATTGAAAAAAGAAAGAAAATTATCTGATTGATAAGAACATCATCATAAGTATAACCAGATGCCCTGAATTTTTATTTGGTGTCAGGCATTGAACTAAGTATTTTAAATGATCATTTCATTTAATCCCCTTGTCAGCTTTAGAAAGCTACTTTATTTACTACATTCTTGTAGATAAGGGAAAGGAGATTTCTATCAAAGTAACTGGTAGAGCCAGAACTCCAACTCCATGTTTATCTGATACAGTTTTTTTTTTTAAGACTTTTTAGTTGTCAAATTTATTTATTTGTATGTGGTGCTGAGAATCAAACCTAGTGCCTCACACATGTTAGGCAAGCACTGTACCATTGAGCCACAACCCCAGCCACTCTGATGCAGTTTTTAATCTATTGCTTTCCAACATTAAAGTATAACATCTGAGGGGACAACATTGCTATTGTTAGAGCCAGAAACTGAACACACACACAGATATGTACACTCAGAATCATAAAAGGTACAATAAACTTCTTTTGGGAAGAGGCAAAAAAAAAAAAAAAAAAAATAGTAGGCACACATTAAATCAGCCAGCTCAGGTTAAAGCCTAGGTCCAGAAATCCTAAAAGCCTAACCTGGGAAATTCTAAATTCTTTGGAAGTCAACTGGAAGTAAGGGATGTGATACATCCTCCAGTACCAACTTGTCTTAAGTTTATAGCTGTTCTCAAGTGTAATATCACTTTATAACCTCATTGATCCTGTATCCAAACTCAAGAGTGTTTCTTCATATTCTATGACACTATAGAGCCAGCGAAGAGATTTTTGTAATGGTTAAGATGGCCTATGTTCAGACTTTTGAGAATTATAGAATATTAGTTTTGCAAGAGATCTTGAAATTTTATTTTTTAAGTAAGAAAACATTTCCCAGAGAAACTAAGGCAATTTCCCAAGGTAAAAAAGCTCTTTGGAAAACTGTCTTTCTAAATTACCTCAGGTGTCTTGAGTCAAGGTCCAAGAATCTTCATGGCCCATTACATTGATTATTACTGATTAATAAATGTTAGTTCCCTTTCTTCTGCCTGGGACCTGGAAATGCCCAGCGCTGGCCCAGCTCACGCACAATGCTTCCTCCTTGGTTTCTGGTGCCGCTGGCTCTCTGATTGCGAACTCTGGGAACACACTTGGCATCACCCCAGACCCTACTCCTGCCAAGTGCAATTTCATCAGGGAGTAATAAAGAATAACAATACACATTTTTACTTTAATGTTCAAAGAACATTTCTGAATCATTGAATTTTGGACAGCATTTCATCTGTGGGATGCAAATTATTCTAATTACAACAAATTTACCTCATCAAAGAGAACACCTGTTTTTTTTAGGGCAACATTCACTAAACAATAATGAATTGAATAAAATTAAATTTTGCTTGCATTTAATAGTAGTTAGGAAAGAATAAAAGAGAAACAAGGAATTGTGTTTGCCACTAGGGAAAGCACTGGATAGTTAGGGAACTTTATAGAAGGAACACTAGCCTTTTATACTGTGTGCATTTATACTGAGTGTACTCAGTAAATGGAAAAAAAAAGAAACAAGAAATAATAGCATATATACCTTGATAAAAACAATTTTTCACTATTGACATTCCACCACTGTGTACGGTGGCGCACACCTGTAATCCCAATGGCTCAGGAGCTTGAGGCAGGAGGATCATGAGTTCAAAGCCAGCATCGGCAATTTAGTGAGGCCCTAAGCAACTCTGTGAGAACCTGTCCCTAAATGTAATATAAAAAGTGCTTGGGATATGGCTCAGAGGTTGAATGCCCCTGGGTTCAATCCCTGCTACCAAAACAAAACAAAACAAAAAAAACTAATGACATTCCACAAATAAACTCTTTTTAAAAATACAATTAAACTGGCAAGAACTGGGGTTGACATCATATAGAAATTTTCCATCTAACTAAGGTTCACAGGCTGAAGATGCACTACTGTTTATTTCATTATTCGTATCATAAATATAAATTCTATATAAGCCATGTTTGGCTAAGCCTGTGCTACAGCACAGAACATGATTCCTACTCTTTGGAGTTTTAGTAGCTCATTTTGCCTCTTTAAATGAAGAACAACTAATGTACACTCATTCTGTTGTGATACCTTTTGATGAACATCTACATTAAAGTCAAATTTATCTTAATAAATTATATATTAAATTTATGCTATATTTAAAATATAGTTAGGAAACTATACTTTAGATTTTGTGTCTTTTTCTCCTATAGAAGTCTGCCAAATTCTGTGGCATCTGGGGTATATAAATTTACCAGAATTATGGTATACTTTTCACATTTTTGGTTTTTACTTTTCTATGAGAGGTGAAACAAAATTAGTTAGCCTATTAAAAAAATTTTTCATGTTCAATATATGAGACTCTGAACACTGAGAAACTTCTTCAGAGATACGAAGAGAACTTTGAGTTCATATATTTGCAAAAAATCAGAGGTCCCCTAAAAGAAAATGACCTAGAGTTAACTTCTTTCTCTTTAAGATGTTACCAGAAGATAAAATTAATGACTGAGGCTCCAGCTGCCATAATAAAATGCCATAGACTAGGCAGTTTAAAGAATGGAAGTTTATTTTCTCACAATTCTGTAGGCTAGAAGTCCCAGAACAAGGAAGGTCAGGGTCAATTTCAGGTCAGTTTCTGGGCTCTATTCCTGACTTACTGAAGACCTCCTTCTGTGACCTCCCATGTCAGAAAGCCAGAGTGAGGTCACTGGTGTTTCTTCTCAGAAAGATGCTAATCCTATCAGATCAGGGCCCCATCTTTGTGACCTCACTTAACCTTACTTCTTAAGAGCCCTCTGCCTCCAAATACTACCCCACTTGGGGTTAGAGCATCAACATCTGAAGATTGGAGAGACACAAACTTTCAGTTTATAATAGGTGGCTAAACTAAATTATTACACTAGCAATTAGTAGTAGTATGACATTAGACAGTAATGTGTATGAAAATTATTTTGTGATACTGATTTTGGTTATCTTTAGTTATTTGCCTATTGTTGTCAAACTCAGAAATGACATTTATTCTTTGGATTCATTAATAGAATATACCTAATTATCATTGCCTCTAGTTGATTTTTAGAATCAGGGATTATAGTTTTTATGTTTTTTAAAAAATATCTACTGATAGAGGCTTGGGGCATGGTTCAGTGTGTGTTTAACATGCATGAGGGCCTAAGTTGATCCTAGCACCATTAAAAAAGAAAGAAAAAAAATGCCACTGCCTTCAATAAATGGAGAAAAACCTTTGCTATTATCACACATATTTATCTTTCAAGGCCAAATTAAAGGCTGCATTAAGCTCTTTTGTTGTAAGATTACTATCACTGTTAGAGGAGGTGAATGAAGGGGCAAAATTCACATATCAAATTTGTTTTTCAGTACAGTCTCCAAATAAAAATGAGGCTCATTTACTAAGATCTCTCCCTTGGGTTTTCTTTTAGAGGTTATAATGGTAGTTTTCCATGAGTATCTGTAATGTAGTAGTCGTGAAACTAATCAAGTGTAGTGACCCTTCATCTGTAAAGTCCTCAGATTTTGTTTAATGGGTCATGGAAGTTATTTATACAGACCATGAGTCAGTGAATCAAGTCAGTGTTTTTAGTGGTTGTTGTGTTTTTTTAGTGGGAAGATATGATAAATAGAAAACACTAAGGTTTTTCTTTATAGAAAGTAAATATACATTCTGGATATTTTCATTTCTATACAACAGAGGTACCACCAGGCCTTTCTGACCAGATAACCGAATGCTTTGTATATGGTGTATACCAAACTGGCTAACCAGTTAACTTGCAGGCCTTCTTAGACTTTACTGGGCAAACAGATAACCTGAGAATACTGTTAAATTGCCCTTTCTGAGTTTCATATGCAGTGGATCTAGGGTGGAGCCTGAAATTCTGCAATTCTGAGGGCAACGCTGATGTCGATTCAAACCACATTTTGGGGAACAAGTCTTCAAAGGTGCAAGTCACAGTCGTTTCTATAAGAAACATACAAAGCTCAAGTTAGTAAAATAATATTACTAGTTGATTCTCTGGGAGTAGTTTTGGGGACTGAAGAAAAAATGTATATAATAAGCAATTGGCACAAGATAGTTGAAAAAGATAGAATCTATTCATTGAATAAACGAGATCTTGTCTAATATGGTTAATTTTATGCAGCTAAATTGACCTAAGGCAGAGAATCCACGGGGCTTGTTAGGATAGGATAGGCATGTAGATATGAATTTACTGACTATACTCAACTCTAAATATGTAGGACTTTACTTCAGAAATAGGATTAAACTCATTTGTGGCTTTCCATCATTACAATGAAAAAGTAAAAGTGATCATTTTGCCCAGTAAAATCAAAGTCTGAGAAATTAATGTGGACACTTTTACATAACATATATCTGACCTGATGAAGGCCCGAGGGTAGTGGTGGAAGTTACAAACGACAGAAGGCAAGCCGCAGCTTACTGAGCGTCCACTCTCAGACACTCGGCTTCACATTATGCTGGTTGCATAGCAAAACCATCTGGAAGACTTTCAAAATGCATATGTATGTACCCTCACCTCTCTAGGACCACACTAGGATTTTTGTGGGAGGATCCCGGTAGCTCTTTTCAAAAGCCCATCAGGGGACAAGTATCCCACTCTTTGCCTGTAGGACTTCCTCTTCCCAGAACTCTCCACTTTGTTCCCTCCCTGGTCCTCCCCCTCCAGCCTGCCTACCTCCATGGACTGTTCCCTAGGAAGAGGTAAATGGTCACATCAGGTATGCTGTGTTCTGCTCCCCTGACCACTGTCTCTTCTTGTTCTCAAAAGTCCAGATTAAAAGTAAAAAATATTTTTAAATTAGCTGATTTTTATCTTAGCCTCCCTGCTCTACCTAATTCTTCTAAGACGATGTCGACACTTTTGCTCACTGAGCTATGATTGGACATGCAGAAAAGCAGGAGATGCAATGGTTTAAGATTTTTTTTTCTCATGCCAATAAATGGCCTGAGTCAGGGTATGATTCCAGGTCTTACAGAGTCCCAAATAATTATTATTCCCACTATGTCCTACTGCCAAGAATTGCAAGCTATCTAGGAAAAAGCAATTAAATTAATAACAGCTTTTGCCTTCCCTTTTCTAAGACAGGAAGGAAAGGAAGTTATCATTTCATCCTGCAAGAACCATACCATGAAATATTAAGAAATAAGGTGAAGCAATTGTAGCAACACCCTTACCACAGCTTCCATTTTTATCACTTAGCTCAAACCTTTCCTTATTTTTTATTTTTTTCTTTTATTTTCTTTTGGTGCCCGTGACTGAACATAGGGGCACTCAACCACTCAGCCACATCCCCAGCTCTTTTTTGTGTTTTATTTAGAGATAAGTTCTCACTGAGTTGATTAGGGCCTTGCTAAGTTGCTGAGCCTAGATTTGAACTTGTGATCCTCCTGCCTCAGTCCCCCAAGCCGCTGGGATTACAGGCATGCTCCACCATGCCTGGCTTCCTCAAGTTCTTATATTTGGTCCAATTCACATTTTTTTTTTTTAAGTTGTAGATGGACACAATATCACTATTTTATTTATTTGGGTTTTTTTTTTTTTTTTTTAAATGCGGTGCTAGAGGATTGAACCCAGTGCCTCATGCTTGCAAGGCAAGTGCTCAACCACTGAGCTACAACCCCAGCCCCCATTTCATATTTTCACAATTTGAATATCTGTTGTTCTTATAGATCTTCTTCACCCACTTCTGCCTTTTCAAAGGTCTTCTAATGCCTCTAACCCATCTAGACTGTGTCAAACCCTCTCCCTTCTATTAATTTGTAGTTTGTCTCTTCTTTAGCATGAGGCAAACAGAGTAGTTGAGCCCACCCAACTATAACTCTATATGCATTAAAAATCTTAATAATCCATATCCATTATGACTCTGAAACTCTCTTTCAAAATTGGAAATTCCTCAATATTCATGTCTTCTTAATCTATGTTCTTTTAAAAGTGTGTGATATTATATTACCTCTGATGTTTACTTTGAATCTTCTCTGAAATATATCTATTATGATTTTCTAGGAACAGTGATTCTCAGCACTGGCTACCTGTCTGAATCACTTGGGTTTATTTTTTGAATATTGCTGTTTGGCTGGGCTGAGGTTGTAGCTCAATGGTAGAGTGCTTGCCTAGCACGTGTGAGGCACTGGGTTCAATTCTCAGCACTGCATATAAATAAATAAATAAATATCGATCAACAACTAAAATATATATATATATATATATATAAAACTATTGTTGTTTGGGTGCAATTAACAGAATCTCTGGGGTAAACCCAGGTTGAGCATATTTTTAAATGTCAAGATTGAGAACTGCTACTTTGATCATACAGTCCTTCAAGTTTAAAATTTCGTTTTTCCTTTTCCCTGGGAAAATCCAAAAACAAACAAATAAAATTTAAAAACACAGGGCATTGGTTTGGGCAGAAGAAGCCCTACAAAATGTTTGAAGGTCTGAAAACCAAAGGGTTCCCAAGACACAAATCTGGAAGTCTCAAGAATTGAAGAAACGTAATTCAACCAAGGATATTGACTGAGCTCCCAGGTGCTGTGTTTGTAGTTAGTTCTCCAGCTAAATCCCCTAAGCAGATAGGAAGTAACTCTTGCTCAAAATCAATTTTTCAGTTGATTGCAGATCAATTACTTGTGTTTCTCTGGTCTGCACTGGAGGCTGTGGGGAGGAGACTTGTCACTGTGCCTTCATAGCTGCTCCTTTTCCCTGATACTCATACAGACCCTGCATCTTTCAGGTCTCCACCTAACTTTATTTCACATTTAATACAGGGTAAAGGAGATGTTTCCGTGTTCATTTAATAAAAGGTCCAGAGTTTCTAGCTAATCCTTGGCCATAGGAGGGCACAGGCCCAGAAGGATGTCATGGGATAGCCTATGGTTCAGAACTTGAGCCAGGGGACTCCTCTCTATAACAATTTCTCTTTATTTTGAACTCATCACTCACAACCATGTGCCTGGATTTCTTCACAGGGTTAATGGACGTAGGATCGAGTACCAATATATATCTTAAAGGAGTTTGTGAAGTGAGACAACATACACCAGTACTTCGTAAAGTACTATGCAAACAAAAATTATTTTTATCCTTAGTAATCTATGAATGATGATTTTAGGCCAGGCTTACCCACTTCTGTGATGGAATAGTGTGTACAAAGAAAAAGGAAAAGGAAAAATTCATCACTGTATACTTGATGATACAAACTCAATTAAAAACAAAGAAAAAAGATTAAAAACATATACATTGAGCATTAGTGTTGGTAATGAAAATTTGGGGGACAAAGAGAAAATGTTGTTTTGTTTTTAAAATTTCTGCTTTATTTGCAATGCAATGATAGTCCTCCTGCTTATTCTTCCCATAGTAACCCAAGCATTGTTCTGGGCTGAGATGGCTGACTTTTAATTTAAGTTGAATTCTCTAAACTCCACAAGGAACTTTAGTCACTTCCTAAACCAAATAAAAAATTCAGTCTCTATCCTCATTACATTCTCCAGGGAAATTTCAGCTTCTTAGTACAGCCCCTGAGACCTGCTTCAGAAAGGCTGTTTGGCTGTTCTGGAGAGAAAGAATGCAAACTTCCCCCTGAGATTCCACCATAACTGCTCATTTTAGATATTCATACATAGAAAGTCTTTATTTTCAGAGTAATTTTTCAGGGATGTGTTTTCCAAACAAATCATACATATTAAAATTCCATATCATTAGTTACTCCTTGGTAAAAGGTTACTCCACATTAAACCAGAAAGGTTGTAAATATATTTTATGAATGACTGGTAATCTATCAAATACAGGAAAATTATAATAAGCAAAGGAAAATATGTTTTAAGCCATCAGAAAGAATTGTATTATATTCTGTTCCTGCCATGATTACTCTTCTATTCTGTTTTTCCCCAATGTTTATGAAATTAGTCAAGCAGTATGATTTTATTTTTATTATGTCTTTGGATAAATGATTATAAAGAATTAATTAAAACATTTTCTTCTTTTAAACACATTGTACATTATTACACATACAGCTAGCATTCAGTAAATACTTAGGAATTATCCACCAATTTCAATGACATCAAATTTCTGTTTTCAAACTTGGAATGGAACCACCTTTTGACCCAGTTATTCCACTCATTGGAATATATACCCAAATATATACCCAAAAAACTTAAAATCAGCATACTATAATGATGCAGCCACATCAATGTTTGTAGCAGTTCAATTCACAATAGCTAAACTTTGGAACCAACCTAGGAACCCTTCAACAGATAAATGAATTTTCAAAATGTGGTATATATACACAATGGAATATTACTCAGCCATAAAGAAAAATGAAATTACGGCATTTGCCAGTAAATGGATGGAACTGAAAATTACCATGCTAAGTGAAATAAGACAATCCCCCCAACAAAAAAAAAGGCCTAATGTACTCTCTGATATGTGGATGCTAATACACAATAAAGGTGGGGGTTAGGGAAGAATAGGAGTACTTTAGATGAGACAAAGGAAAATGAAAGGAAGGGTAGGGGAATAGGAATAGGAAAGATAGAATGAATCGGACATAACTTTCCGATATTCATATATGAACACAAAACCAGCATGACTCCACATCATGTACAACCACAAAAATGGAAGTTATACTCCATGGATGTATGATATGTCAAAATACACTCTACTGTCATGTATAACTAAAAAGAACAAATAAAAATTAGAAAAAACAATCTCTGTTTTCATGAGTTGAGTGTAATTCAGTATCATCAATCTCTTATGTCTGGTCTCATACCTAATTGTTGACAACTACTTTTCACATATCAATTGTTTTTTGGTTTGGTTTGTTTTTTGCAGTACTAGGAATTGAATCCAGAGATGTTCTACTACTGACTACTTCCCCAGCACTTTTCTTTTTTCTTTTTTTTTTTTTTTTTAACATTTAACTTTATTTTTACTGCATCAACAATGTTACAACTTTCACTTTTTTTCATAATGAATTTTGAGAAGTTTACATTGATTTCAGAAATTGGATCACACACACACAAAAAAAAAAAAAAAAAAAAAAAA
>NW_025999924.1:11468487-11475468 GCF_001458135.2 Marmota marmota marmota | reverse complement strand
CTTTTTTTTTTTTTTTTTTTTTTACTTTATTTAGAGACAGGGTATCACTGAGTTGTTTAGTACCTCACTTTTGCTGAGGCTGGCTTTGAATTCTCATCTTCCTGCCTTAGCCTCCTGAGCTGCTGGGATTATAGGCATGCACCACCGTGCCTGGCACATTATGATTTCTTTAACACCATTTTGAAATTGTGTTCATCCAAATTTAAAAAGGCAAATTTCCCAAATTCCTTTTAGTCAATCCTAGAGCATTCCTCCATATTTTACTCTTTTCCTGCTCCTCCCACCAATAGTAAACCAATATTTTGAAATGTTTATTTCAGAACAAGAAACACAGATTTCTTTGTGATAGTAACAGAAATCCATGAGTGTTAAAAATGTCTAACAAAGTCATACTTCAAGTGACTACACATCTTTCAGGATGGACTCAATTTTCATGATTTTCTTCTCACCACCAAAGCAATACAACCTTCATAAATACTAGATAACAAAGTACTGGCCAGGCATGGTGGCGGTCATCTGTAATCCCAGTGGCTCAGGAGGCTGCAGTAGGAGGATCTCGAGTTTAAAGCCAGCCTCAGCAGTTTAGTGAGGCCCTAAGCAACTCAGTGAGAACTTGTCACTAAATAAAATACAAAAAAGTCTAGGGATATGTTAAGGTTTAGAGTAGTGTCTCCCCAAAACTCATGTGTGAGACAATGCAAGGTTTGGAGCAGAAATGACTGCATTATAGCCTTAAACTAATCAGTGGATTAATCCCTTATGGGATTAGTTGGAGGCAGGTGGGGTGTGGCTGGAGGAAGTGGTTCATTGGGGCGTGGCTATGGGGTATGTATTTCGTATCTGGAGATTGGAATATCTCTCTCTCTCTCTCTTTCTCTCCTTCTAGATCATCATGTGAGCTGCTTCCCTTTGCTACACTCTTCCACCATGATGTCCTGGCTCACCTTGAGCCCCAAGGAATGGAGCCAGACACTTATGGACTGAGACCTCTGAAACCATAGCCCCTAAATAAACCTTTTCTCCTCTACAGATATTCTGGTTGGGTCTTTTAGTCACAAAAAAGCTGAGTAAAACAGGATAAGTCTCAGTGGTTAAGCTCCCCTGGGTTCAATCCCCGGTATTTTATGTATATAAAAAAAAATAAAGTGTTATAAAGAAAAAGTATCATTGTTTTCCCTTTGCTTCCTGTTCCATTCTCTTTTCCAAAATGTAGTTCATTATTTCAAGATCATTCATCTACCAAGATGGACACAGCTGCACTTTCAAAATACTGATATTCAGGCTGGGACGGTAGCTCAGCAGCAGAGTGCTTGCCTAGCATGCATGAGGCATTGGGTTCAATCCTCAGCACCACATAAAATAAACAAATAAAATAAAGGCATTGTGTCCATCTACAATTACAAAAAAAAAAATTTTAAATAGTAGTTGCTTTAAAGTTTCAAAAACAAAAATGCTGATATTCTGGAATCCTGTTTCCCACGCTAATATAATGAGTCCACTCTCTCACATCCTGATTTCCTACACCTTATTTTAGTTGAGGTAAGTTCAGAGCTTATTTCGCTTTTCTTCTGTATGCCCTTCTCCTGGACAAAAGCTTTTCCCTTACCTAAGAATTCGAGTTGACTTTAGCTAGTAGTTACTTAAAACCTTTCATGTGCCAAGTCTGCATTGTTCTAGTTCCAATTTCAGCAACCCTTAAAGCTGTTCCTCCCCAGCTTTACCATTCCTTTCTTGCATAATAGAACCGCCCTCAATATTCCTTTGTGTCCATTTATTTTCCAACTGGTCTTTCCCCATGAGAGAGGGGAATGCAAATGAAGCGTGGAGCTGGGAGGAGGGAGGACTGAGAAAAGGGGACCAGAGCTGGCAGGGTGGGGAGGAGGAGAACAAGACACTGCTGGTGAATTCATTGCTTACTACTAGGACTGCCTCCTTTCCAAAAGTTCTGGAGACTGAAAGAAAGAAGATATTAGAGAAGGTGTTGTGAAACTGGTGACTGAAACTTGGGTCTGGTCTGATGAAGAGCTGTGTGCAGAAGGTATTCAATAAACCACAGGATACTCAGTGCTGGGTTTTCCTCTACTCCCACCCAATGCCGAGCTCCAACTCAGGCTAACTTGCTTGAATAGCTGATCACTGTTAGACTTGTCTCCAGTGTCTTTTCATTGTCTCTCTCTTTTAGACTGAACTTGAAAAGCAAACTATGAAATAGTCTTATGACACATTTTTCTAATTATTAATCTATGTCTTCATAGCATCACTTTTAGGAACAACCTAAATTACACTATTCTGTTAGATTGTCAAATAAAGTTGGTTATTTTAAAGTTCTAACAAACAAAATTAAACTTGAGTTAGTTCTATCAATTTAAAAAGTTTTTAAAAAGTCGAGCACAGTAGCACATACCTGTAATCCCAGTGGCTCAGAGGTTGAGGCAGGAGGCTGGCGTTCAAAGCTAGCCTCAGCCTCAGGAAATTATCGAGGCCTTAAGCAATTTAGCGAGGCCCTATTTCTAAGTAAAATATTTAACATGGGGTGAGAATGTACTACCGTGGTAAAACACCTCTGGGTTCAATTCCCTTATACCAAAAAAAAAAAAAAAAATCCTTTGCAAGACATAACAAGGTAAATATTTGAGACTCTACACCTTCTTCCAGAGCTGACAGCTTCCAAAAATAAAAACTTCTTTGTTAAAAATCACTAAAAGAATTGATTTTAAGTGTTATTAATACACACACACACTCACAATAAAAAGTATGTGAGGTAATGCATTTGTGAATTAGCTTAGATTTAACTATTTTAAAATGTAAACAAATATCAATGCATCATATGGTACACAATAAATAGATAAAATTTGAGTGTATGTAGGGTACTGGGGAATGACCCAGGAACAATCTACCACTGAACTACATCCCCAGCCTTTTTTTCAATTTTATTTTGAGACAGGGTCTCACTAAATTGCCCAGACTGGTCTCAGACTTGCAATCCTCTTGCCTCAGCTTCCTGAGTAGTTGGAATGACTGGAGTATACCACCATACCCAGCTATTTGTCAGTTAAAAATAAGTAGTATTTAAATTTTTTTCTGTTAGTAATGGGAACAACTTTTCTAAACCTCATGACAATTTGGCAAATCTTCATCCAGTGTTTGGTTTTTTAACAAGCTGAGTTAATTCTGGGATTCTCTTCACTACCAATCCCTAGGTCTTCTTGGCAAATCCCCATAAAAACAATTTTTTTTTTCAGAGTAGAAATTAGAAGTTTATTAAAGGACAGCAGAAAAGACTTCTCCTGGAGGAAGAAGGGGACCCAAGAGGTGGAATCCCTAAAAACAATTGTTTACTTTTATTCTTCAGATGTCCCTATTGTCTATCTGCCGTGCTATTCATTCAGATGGGTATTCCAGGGATGGCCTATTTCTTGTCTTCACTATTCTGCTGCACAGTTTGTTCATATATATTTCTACTTCCATTTTATGCATTGCAGCTTTAAAATGTTTTATATCTGATAGAAAACTCCCTACCCATCTCTCTTCTTTTTTCAAAATGACTTAAATTATTTAGTTTGCATTCTATTAAATACATTCTGTTAAGAGTAGATTTGATTTTTTGTAACTATATAAAAAATGTTTTCCATAGTAGTTGTATTAAACATAACATTAAACTTCTAAATTAATTCTGAAACAATTCAATTTAAAGTCTTAGAATTTAGAGTATTTCTTCAGTATTTTATTTCTGAATATTATTTTGTCTCTCAATAAAGTTGATTATATTCCTTTATTTATTTATTTATTTATTTATTTATTTATTTATTTATTGTATTTTGGTACTGGGAATAGAACCCAGGATTGCTTTACCACTGAGCCACATCCCCAGCCCTATTTTGTATTTTACTTAGAGACAGGGTCTCACTGAGTTGCTTAGCACCTGGCCATTGCTGAGGCTGGCTTTGAACTCACATTCCTCCTGTCTCAGCCTCTCCAGAAGCTGGGATAACAGGTGTGCAGCCCCGCACTCAGTCCCCAGTCTTTTTTATTTTTTTATTTGAAATAGGATCTCACTAAATTGCTTAGGGCCTCACTAAGTTGCTGAGGCTGGCCTCAAACTTCAATATTGCTGCCTAAGCATCCCAAGTGGCTGGGATTATAGGTGTGTCCCACCATGCCTGGCAAATTTGTTTTCTTCAGAAAAACTAATACAATAGAAATTTTCGGAAAAAATATACATATGTGTCCCGAGCCAGCCATGGGCTGTGTGTGTGAGCTATGCGCAATTGAGCACATGAGGGGACTGGACTGACGTTGCTGCTCTGACTGGGCTGTCTATATATGTGTCCTTTTCAATAGCTCTGTCCTCCCACACAGCACCTGAGATGGGTGTGGCTTTCCAAGATGTCAATCAATCTGCTGACCACAAAACATCAACAAGCAACCCCCTGAAACCCAACCCCTTGTCTTATTTGGGTTGAACTTTTGAATGTCTTTCCCCTCAATAACCAGGCTTTCAGGCATTCTCTATCTATCTATCTATCTATCTATCTATCTATCTATCTATCTATCTTTTGCTTGCCTCTCTTGCCTCTTCTGTGGGAGCTGGGGCAGAGGAGCTATCGCTGAACCCAAAGAAAAAGATACTTTCTGTGTCTGTGATTATTTAGTGCCAGCCCAATTCACCTGGAATGACCCTGACTGACTTAGTTGTGTGTTGCTGCACATATGATCATACCCCTTTAGAAGCTATGATATCAATTTCTTCCTTTTTTAAAAATTCACACAAATGTAAAACATATAAGTTAATTTGGACCATTTTATTCAATTAGTATTGTTTTCATTGGTGTTTAAAATTTCCTGTTTTCCAGGTGACTGATAATATTACCCCCAAAATATTAGTGATTATATTCCACTTTTTGGGGGGAGGAGGGTACAAGGGATTAAACTCAGGGACACTCAACCACTGAGCCAAATCCCCAGCCCTATTTTGTATTTTATTTAGACTCTCACTGAGTTAATTAGTGCCTGGCCATTGCTGAGTCTGGCTTTGAACCCACAGTCCTTCTGTCTCTGCCTCTGGAGCTGCTGGGATTACAGGCGGCACCACCGTGCCCAGCCCAGCTGCTTTTTAAATGTTCCACCTCTAATTCTTGTTTCATGTTATGACAGGTTAAATAATAGGTTCCTAAATTCAATGTTTGCATCCTAATGCCTGTAAATTGTGAATTTCTTGTGTTTCGTGGCAAAAGAGAATTCAGGTTGCTAACTAGTTGATCTTAAAAAAAAGAAATTATCCTGATGGCTGCAGTCTAATCACATGATTCCCTAAAAGCAGAGGACCTGTCCCAGTTTCAGTGTGATAGAAAGCCACAGAGTTGAGACATGAGACTCTGAAATCATGAGAAAGGGAGCCAGGAGGCCAGGAAACAAGGTGGCTCTGAAGGCACTTCTCTAGTTCCTCCAAAAAAGGTCACAGCACTGTCAGCACCTTGATTTAATCCACTAAGGTCCCTGTTAGACTTGTCATTATAGAACTGTGAGATAATAAATTTATGTTGTGCCAGGTGTGGAGGCACACACCTATAAACTCAAGTACTCAAGAAGCTGCAAGTTCACGGCCAGCCTAGGGAGAAGCTTTCTCAAAATTAAATAAAGGGCTGGGGACGTAGTTCAGTGGTGGACCACTTGTCTAGCATTGGATTCAACAACCAATACCAGAAAAAAAAAAAAAAAGTAAATAATATATTTTGTTTTATGTTTGTGATAATTTGCTAACACGGCAATAAAAAGCAAAACATCAGCTGGGCAACATGGCGCACACCTGTAATCCCAGAAGCTCAGGAGGCAGAGGCAGAGGATCGAGTGAGTTCAAAGCCAGTCTCAGCAATTTAGCGAGGCCCTCAGAAACTCAGTGAGACCCTATCTCTAAATAAAATACAAAATAGGGCTGTGGATGGGACTCAGTGGTCAAGTGCCCCTGAGTTCAATCCCAGGTATCCCCCCGCAAAAAAAAAAAAAAAAAAATTCTAATATTGACCTGAACAATGCTTAATAATACAAATGAAAATTTTGGAAGGAGAGATGTGGAAAAATACAAGTAAGGTGTCAATAAGAAATGATAGGGGCTATGGCTCTGTGGTAGAGTACTTGCCTAGCACGTATGAGGCACTGGATTCATTCCCGAGCACTACATAAAAATAAATAAATAAACAAACAAACAAACAAACAAAATAAAGGTATTTTTTTTAAATGACACCTTTAAAAAAAAGAAATGATAAATAATTCTCCTTCATTTGACTAAACATTCCTAAATTTCTGGGTTGTTTTTTTGTTGTTGTTGTTGTTTTGTTTTGTTTTTTTGGTGGGAGGCCCTGGGGATTGAAATTAGGGGCACTCAGCCACTGAGCCATATCCCCAGCCCTATTTTGTATTTTATTTAGAGACAGGGTCTCACTGAGTTGCTTAGTGCCTTACTAAATTGCTGAGGCTGGCTTTGAACTCCTGATCTTCCTGGCTCAGCCTTCCCAGCCACTAGGGTTACAGGTGTGAGCCACTATGCCTTGCTTCTTCATTTATTTTTTAAGAAACTATTTATTGGCCTTTTCTCCACTGAGTTTTATTTTAAGGACATAATCTCTGTAAAATATTGGCCCCTTTACTGCTTTTGCTAGCATGACTCCTATACATGCTATGACAAGACTCAATTTTTATGTGTGCATTCTTAATTCATCCTTTGATATTCCTCAAATTTCAACTAAATTGCTAAAGAGAATCTGTGAGCAGTGTATATAGTTAACAGCCTGGCTGCAATCTCCCTGATTTCCTCCCTTGCAGATCCACTAGTTTTAGACAAAGTGAATTAAATTGTCTTTTCAGAAACCTTTCTTTTTTTCTCTGGGAACACCACGCAGCTATTTTATTATAAATCACGGTGGCTTGCCTCTGTAATAGATAGGGGGGAAGAAGAAGAAGAAGAAGAAGAAGAAGAAGAAGAGG
>NW_025999924.1:11456341-11467006 GCF_001458135.2 Marmota marmota marmota | reverse complement strand
GGGAAATCTCCCCTGGGAATCTGAAACTAGAATAGAATATTATGGTGTTCTTGAACTTGAATGTTTGGACCTCAAAAGAGTTTATGACTGAGATGCCCAAAGCTCCTGGAGTTCTCTTTCCTGAGACCTGGTTTCCCTCGTATTATGTGAGCTATACAACATCTTCCTTTTAAATATCTCTATTGAATTTAACAAGTGCTATTTTCTAGTGTTTTCTGCCAAAGGCTTTAAATGGATGAACAGAGAATGGTGGTCAAGATGATACATAAAATCACACTTATTCCTGTGGATCATATACAAATGTGTTTCTTCCAATTAACTCCTGTTTTCTCTCAGAGTAAGAGATCCCAGTGGTTGAAGTGAAATTGTTGGGATAGTACACTTTTTGCTTCCTCTTTTACTGTGAAGATGTCAGCAAACAACTTTTCCAAGTCAATTCCATAGAACTCTCAAAGGCCCTAGCAATCACAGGTCTGTGACTCATTCCAGCCCTCCACAGAAGGATGATGACCTATAAACAAGGATGATGCATGTAATGGGTTCTATATAACAAACAAGGACAAGCTATCCCATGGCAAGAAAACGAGTGACAAGGAGAGCAGCCCTTGGGGGGAAATGCCAGAATGCTACATTGCATCAAATATGCCAAGCAATAGACATCAAAAAATAAATGAGGGGCTGGAGTTGTAGCTCAGTGGCAGAGTGCTTGCCTTGTACATGTGAGGCACTGGGTTCAATCCTCATAAAAATTAAATAAACAAAATAAAGATATTATGTTCATGTATAACTAAAAAAAATTTTTTTAAATAAATAAATGAGGTTTTACAGTGGATCCAATAGTTTGGGCTTTGTCTCTAAGCCATTAGAGAGCACCTACTCTCTTACCCCACATAAATCCGAGCTTCCCCTATTCCTTTCACTGAAATGAATCTATGCCAGAAAAGTTTCAGAGCCTGAACACCAATGAATATACAACTCCATTTATCCAGAAAGAAGAATAAAAGAATTTTTTTTAAAGCTACTCAGGTATCACTTTTTCTAAGGAAAAACAGGAATACTGCCACCAGGATGTCTCAAATCCGTGTAGCTCAGAGAAACCAAGCAGCAGTTCCTGTGACTCCCTCTAGAGTTCTACCATCAGGTTAACTTACTTCACAAAACTAGGGAGTTAAACATGTGAGAAATGATAGTCAAGGGCTGTGGCATGTGGGGCACTCCTAGATTTACTCTCCAGTACCAAAAACAAAAACAAACAAATAATAACACATTTCTGAGCCAGGTGTGGTGAAGGCTAGACAGAAAGATTGCAAGTTTAAGACCAGCCTCAGCAACTTAGCAAGACCCTAAAGATAAAAAATAAAAAGGGCTTGGTATGTGGCTCAATGGTAAAGTGTCTCTGGGTTCAATTTCCAGTACCAAAAAAATAAAAAAAAAGATAGTTTTAAGTCAATCAAGGAAATTACATTAAGGAATAATTATTAACTTTATTATGAATGATAATAGCATTATCCTTCCCCACCTGAGCTACCTCCAGCCCCTAAAAATCTATATATGTATATGTGTATGTATATATATATATATATATATATATATATATATATATACACACACATACACATATATATTATATATTTTTATATTTATCATACATATATTTGGACTATTTTAATAAAATATATACTGTTGCATGGTAGAGTAACATGATGAATGAAATTTGATTTTAACTACTCCAGTCTCACAATTTCATTTTGGCAAAACTCTGACTTGGGATGAGGAATAGTTGACAAGACAGAAAGAGTGTCAGTAATTATTGAAAGTGGACAATGGTTGTGAAGGGATTCATTATTCTCTCCTCTCTGCTTTTGTAAACATTTGAAAATTTCCAAGTAAGAATGATGAGTTCATAGGTGGTTCGTCTTTCCTTTCAGTATTTTCTAATTTTTTTTACTATAATGAATAAGTATTAGTTGTGCAATGACAAAAAAAAAAAAAAAGACTTTAAATTTTTTAGATGCATGTCCAACATTTTAAATGAATTGCCATTTCTAACAGGACTTTGTTCATATTTCATATGTCACTGCCAGTTTTTCAAGTTTTGAGAAATGAATTTTGACATTATCAGGAAAGATGCCATCTTCCATCACAAAGCAGTTTTGAAGTTCAATTGAGATCAGATTTTAGAAAAATACAGTACAGGCATCATAGCATTAGCCAAATCTAATCTCACTTGCCAAGGACTTGCTTCTTTAAAAAAAGAGAGAGAGAGAGAATTTTAATATTTATTTTTTTAGTTATCGGCGGACACAACATCTTCGTTTGTATGTGGTGCTGAGGATCGAACCCGGGCCGCACGCATGCCAGGCGAGTGTGCTACCACTTGAGCCACATCCCCAGCCCCTTGCTTCTCTTTTTGTTATTAACAGTCCATACTGTTCGCACATATATTCAAATATATAGACTTACATCTTATATTCTATTTATTTGACGTTAGAAGTTATGTTGTTTTCTTCTGGTTCTAGGCTCTTTTCCCTGAGATGCAACTGAAAGAACAAACAAGGCTCATCCTCGGAGAAAATGCCCGTTTATTGAGGAACAGCTCTGCATATTTATAGGGGGGGCGGTGGTTTGACAGTTATGACAGTTAAATGGTTGAAGGGTTTGACAGTTGGCATGGGGTGCTTTCTGATTGGTGGGTAAGGATCACGTGAGTCAGCAGGGCTAGTCTAACTGGTGGGTAAGGATCATGTGAGCCAGCAGTCTCACTATTGGATGGCTCTTCTCGGGGGATGGGGAAGTTAGTCTTTGGAGCCGGGTGGACTCCCAAGAAGTTATGTTGTTTTCTTCTGGTTCTAGGCTTTTTTCCCTGAGATGCAACTAAAATCTCCTTTGAATAATTGTTATATGCAGAGAAATTATCTTCAGATAACTCCTCATATTTTTCTTAATTATAGGTTCCTCATGTTACACTGTTAGGACAAAGCGCCATCCTCTTGAGAGGTGAATGTAAATACCTTGGCACATGAGAAATATTGAAGTGATAATAAGTTTTCCTCTCCATACCCTTCAGTTTTTCTTTCTGCTATTTCCACTTGTCTCATTCCTGTTGTTATTGCCCTGCTCCTATGTTCCTGGTTCTTTTAGGCCTCATGGTCCATTTCATTGGGCCTTTTAACCCTGTTTCTTTGATCACTTTACTCAGTTGATTTATCCGTATACTCTTTTATTCCTTCTGACTTTCCCCTGCTGGACTTACACAAAACTTCTTTCCTAAAAAAGAGCTATAATTTAATCTGTTTTCTTTATAAGCATTGTTTAATTTGCAGCTACACTGTTTGTCTTCATGTCACCTCTAACATCAGAAATCCAATTTCCTTGTTTTCTGTTTAATTTCTGGAGCATTTACTTACTCTACTGCATTGTCTCATGAGGGTTTTTTTTTTTTTTTTTTCCTTTTCTTCTAACAGTCATTTGAGTAGAATTAGCCAATTCTATTCTTCAATTTTTCATTGGTTTGAGCTGGCCTGACTGTGTCTCTCATTTTTCTTTTTGTTTTTTATGACAAGTTTCTTAGAACCCACAGAGCACACAGGGGGCTCTTGGAATTGTAAATCCAATGTCCTCATTTTAATGGTGAGACACGAGAGCCACTGTTTCCTGATTTCTGGAATTCTTTTTATGACACTTCAATTCATTATACATTTTTAAAGTGATTTTTTTATATATATATTTGCAAAACCTATAGGTTTTGCAAGGGGCTTTCACATCTATCTTCTCATTTGTCTATGGACAAATAAGCCATTCCTACATACTAACTCCTAAACATATCATCCACAGCCTTGAGAAATTTCTGTCCTTTAATTTCACTTGCCCATCTGGGCCTTTGAATCACAGCAAAGAATCCTACACTATGTCTGCACTAATGCTTGTTTTCTCATTCTCTGGGGAACAAATTGCATTATATGCCCCATTATCATGGTAATACTTGCCTTCAGTCCTATGTAGAAACATTTAAAATGTGCCTAACACATATCCTCTTAATTTATTATCCACAGAAGCATCACTAGGGGTGGAGGGGATGTAGATGAATAAAAGAAGAACACACTTTCTTCTAAAGAAACCCACCAAGAAAATCCTGAAAAGAATTATGATAACAACCTGGATAAAGAGGCATACTTCAGGGGCTGGGGTTGTGGCTCAGAGGTAGCGAGCTTGCTAGCATGTGTGAGGCACTGGGTTTGATCCTCAGCACCACATAAAAAAATAAAGTTATCATGTTCATCTACAATTAAAAATATTTTTTAAAAAGGGGGGCATACTTCCACAACAAAAGCAAAATAATCAAGATAATCTTAGATGTAATCTCATATTAACTTTCTATATCGTTTTCTAAATCTTTTCACACACTCTTTCTTATCTTTCTTGTCCTACCAGAAATTAGTTATGTTGCCAGGCACAGTGGTGCACACCTATAATCCTAGCAAACTGGGAGGCTGAGGAAAGGGAATTGCAAAGTGGAGACTAGCCTCAGCAATTCAGCAAGTTATTGAGACCCTGTCTCAAAATTAAAAGAGAGAGAGAGAGAGAGAAACAACTCTGTGGTAATGGCCAAATCTCTCCAATTCTGCTCCTCCAGCCTGCAAAATTAACACAACAGAAAAAAGAGTTTTTCTCTTGGACATCCTTAGCAACCTGCACCATCTCTACCACATGCAGGTGCTCAGGATCTGCAGACCCAGAAGAAATGTAAAATCTAGATGGAATTTTCATGGCTTACCCACTTTCCACACTTTCTCATGCAGCCCACCTTCCTCCATAGCACATTGTTCTACCTGTGTAAGTAATTTGCCAATCAAGTCACCGTTAGATCCATTTAGACAATGTTGCCTTCAACTCACCAGGCACTGACCCTTAACAGAATCCCGTAAGGAAGTCAGGAAACTTTAGGAATGAAATGGTTAAGAAAGAAAAAGATTAAGCCATTTTCCTAAATATCACAAGCAATTAGGAAAAATTCCAAACTTGGACTCAAATCTCTGGCTGAGTTTAGTGCTTTTCATTTGAACCATACTGCTTCATAAAAGTAGAACAGTAGGAATACTAAAAATTTCCAAAGTGCATTGTGGCTGATAAGATACTATGGAAACAGATATATTGCACACAAAGCATTTGACCATATGCCACCCTGGTCCCCCTCGTGGATTTTGTTTATATACTTACTTTCCTTGGGCAGCGGGAGGCAGCACAACAACTGTCAGGATGAATTTAGGCCACAGTTTTATGTGGCTAAATGTGTTGAGTCATTTCCCTTAGTTCACACTTCTACCTCACTTTATCTTCTAAGTCATTATCATGGCTTTAATCTCTCCTTTATTTTGACAGTTGGGATTTTTTTAGCCATTATCCAAATGAAATATTGATTCTCACTTAGGAGCCCCTAATCCTTCCCCAGTGGAACTGGCTATTTATTTGATACAACAGCAAAACCAGGGTTAAAAAATGCTTTTACAAAGACACTAAAAAAGTTGTTTACAAAAAAAATTTAATTTACAGAAAATAGAAACTGAAACTAGAAACCATTGTCATCAGCTTTCTCTAATGTGCGCCTGGCTCTTTTCTCCCTGTGATATAAATTGAAATCTTTTTTAAGAGACCATTACCATTCAGGTGAGAAAAAAAAAAGCCAAATCGCTGAATTAGTTGGTAAACATAACAATTTGTATATTCTATACTAATATAGGTATTATCTTTTGAGGCCTCTATATCATATTTTAACTCCCAGATAAAGAAAGTCTATGTAATTTCCTTATCATCTATTATTCCTTGGTTTAAATCTTTTAATTAACAGAAATACAGTTTAATTTATATACATAAATATTATTAGCAGTCTCAGTGTACAGGATGAATCCATTTTGGAAATGGAATCAGGTAATCACCATTGGAGAGCTGGTTTAGTGAGGAGAAAGGACATATCCAGACAGAGGGAAACCAGGCAGGGCTGCAGCGTGAAGAGTGGAAAGGTTTGATGGAAGGGAGAGACCTAATATAGTTTATCTGTATGCTTATAATAGTTTACTTCTTGCTTCTGCTTGAATGCCCTCTGTCATTTATTATAACTAGATTTATTGTTCAAATAGAGATGTACCTGGAGTTTCGACTATAATCAGAACAAACAAATCACTGGATTTAGCTGCAGCCTCATATATATATGACATAATAGGGATTTGCACAGATTAGCCCCAATGCCTTCTCAAATTTCTCTCACCATAAATCCATCTAGCTGGAGCTCACTGAAGGTCATCAGAGGTCAATGCAACTTTAATAAGGTTTTAACTAACGAATAACCTTGACTTTCAGTGACCTTTAGACATGATTACAACCAAGAAGCCGCTTGTCTTGTTGAAGGATCACTTGGCACTAGAGTCCTTCAGCCTGCATCACATAGCCCAGGGGTGCTCACACTCTGATCAGCCACTGATGACCACAAACCCAGCTTCCCCAACATTAATGATTGAAATAACCTGAATTACTAGCCTAATCTTGCCAATCCCATCTCTTTTCTTCATGCTTTTGATCACACTGTGTCCACCTGGAATGTCCATATGCATCCACTCCATTTTCCACTTCATCATTCCATCTTCCATATGCTCTATATAGCCAACCCTCCTCCAGGAAGCTTTCTATGAGTTTACCCTAAATATCATATGTTAGTAAATGACTTCTGTAACTACCTTAAAATGGAATAAATGAGAAGAAATCTCTTCTTAAAGAAAAGATCTGCAGGGCTGGGGGTGGAGCTCAGTGGTAGGGCGCATGACTAGGACATATGAAGCACTGGGTTTGATCCTCAGTACCACAGATAAATAAATAAAGATATTGTGCCCATCTATAACTAAAAATATTTTTTAAAAAAGAAAGAGAGAGAAGGAAAGAGGATCTGCAGGAACAGGCCTGCCTTGAGTTGATGTAAGGTCTAGATGATAGGTTTAGAATCTGAAGATTACAACAACCAAAAATGAGTGTGAGCCCAGGAAGCTATCAGAAGGAATGCAGGCAGGACTGCAATGCAAAAATATTGTGGGAAATTGGTAAGAAAGACCAAGAATAACATTGCCACCTAAGTTGTTAAGAAATTAAACTTGATATCCAGACACTGAATCAATTATATGGACATAAAACCACACAAAAATATATTAAGAGCAAAACTGAAATAATTTTGAGTTCTGAAATACTGAGCTAGAAATATTTAAATCCTTCTTGCGAATGACCAATATAGAGGACAATTTATTGGTTCAGGGTGAATTTCAGGTCTTACTTAACAAAGCTGGAAAAGAAATAATCCCTTCCATTAAAAGTGAACAATGAAGCTCTAAACTCCAAGTGTAGCTGCAGGTGTCATCTCCTGCAGATTTATGAGCACAGCATATGAAAGGAAGGCTCGGAAGCAAAAGCATACACACAAAAAAGGAGAAGTTGGCATTTACTTGCAAAGAAATGTGAAGAAGTCAAATTTCAAAGTAAATCAGCAAATTTTTAAAAATAAATAGAACACTTTTTTAAACAAAAAAAATATGAAGACTATCAAATTTGCATCTCTTCATAGTGGAAACTACAATTTTATTATAGTTACCATACTGACAAAATTCATGCATAGATTCAGACAATAGCATTACAAAATTCAGGGATGACATTATTGCCATTCAGGAGGTATCAGCTTAAAGGAACTTCTGAAGATTTTATTGATTTGCAAGATGACAAGTACAGACCCTTTATTAATTTATGCAGTACTGGGGGTGCTTTACCACTGAGCTATATCCCCAGGCCTTTTTCTTTTTTGAGACAGAGCCTCACTAAGGTGCGGAAGCTGGCCTTGGATTTGTGATACTCCTGCCTCAGTCTCCCTAGTAGCTGGAATTTCTGGTGTGCACCACCTCACCTGGCTTATTTTTTTTTTTTTTTTAATTTATGTCAGAGTGGAAAGTGAGGTTTTTTTTCTTTTCTTCAGCAGTGGGCCATGATATATGGGTATATGATGGTGTCAGTGACAGATGTCACTTCTGTTTCAGAATCCTCCTTCTTTTAATCAGATTTTTTTTCCTGTAGGATATGTTGTCTGCCTACAATTGCTTACCAATTTCCTCAATCAGTACTACTAATTTCATATTGTACTTGAAGCCATTTATTTGTATAGATGTAACAAGAAGTACTAATTAATATATCACAACCTTCATATATTTATTTTTTAAAGGAACAATATGATACTAAGGCTTAAAATTTTATTCCTGCCTGCATATTTGTAAACCCTTGTATATTTTATTTCTCTGAGCTACAGTTGAACAAGTTACCTGTGTTTATACAGGCAAATGAAAACAGGAACTCCATTAAATTTAAGAGATTGCTTAACCTAATTCATTAATTTTCTCCAGAGATAGGGGAATGTACAAAAATTTATTCAAAAGATATTTACAGGGCTGGGGTTGTGGTTCAGTGGCAGAGCACTCACCTGGCATGCGTGAGGAACTGGGTTCTGTCCTCAGCACCACATAAAAATGAATAAATAAAATAAAGGTATGTGTCCATCTGCAACTAAAAACATATTTTTTAAAAAAAGATATTTACACACACACAATAGGAAGTCATTATCAAATTCTGAGCCAGCAAGATTTTCTTCCTATTTTATTATAAACTTTTGTGTGTTGTTTGTTTATGGTCTTCATCCAGTCTGATTGTAGGTTCAGTTAGGAGCATAATTTTTAAGATTTAGTAATACATTGCCATTTACCTACAGAACATTCCCCATATCTTATTTTGATTCATTTTTATATTTCTAAGATATTTTCCTGCTTCTTTCTGAGAGAAGGGAGAGAGATTTATATGCTTGAAACCCTTTAGAGCTTTCAGGACATGGAACTCCAAAAGCACTGATTCCACTTCAAAATGCATTCAGGCACATTAACGCTTTTTTTACACAAACCAAGCAAAACCCTCTCAAAAGTTATAGCTCTCCATGTATAGAGCCATGCAAGACTGTCTTCCATAGTTGTTATAGCAGTGATTCAACTTGAGTGTGCCCAAGAATCATCTAGAAGCCTTAGTTAAACACATTCCTTGGCCCTCATTTGGCAGTATATGAGTTAGTGAATTTGAATTTGCAGATACCAGGACTCTGGGGACCACTTTAGAATGCTCAAAAAAAATGACTCTAATTTTTGCACCCAATTAGTATGCCAAAATTTCCCAAGGGGAAAAAAGTAAAGAGAAAAATCAAGGGAATCAGCCATAACATTGAACTTGTCACACTTAAAAACAAACCATTCTAAAGGTTAATTAACTTTTTCTCATAAGAATGGGAAAAGACTTTTGTTTCATTTCACACATATGGAAAGTTTTATAACTTCATTCATTTTTCAGTAGAAAGCATAAAACCTCAAAATTTCTTGGATCTCAAAGTGTGCCTCTCCATTTCAATGAGCACAAAAATCTTGAGCTCACATTTTTGCACAAGAAGGATAAAATACAAAGCATGTTAGAAGCTATAAAATCCTCAATACAAATAGGTTTTTTTAAATTATAAAATACCTACTAGATTTCCTATCACTTCCACCCAGAATGACTCCTTGATATGTGCTACACAAGCCCATCAACAGATGGCCCAGACCATAGAATCAGATTCTCTTTTGCAGCTGCCCGTAGGGACATAAGGAACCAGGAACAAATCTAAGTCAGAATAGATAGGCCTCTGCCATGAATAAAAGATTTTGCAGCTATGTACAAGTGAAGATGTGAAAGTGAAGACTATGTGAAAGAATCAGGAGCCCTATTCTTTTGCAGGAATAGGTACGCCCTATCCTAGTTCTTCCTATGTCATTTGTTCAGTTTCTCTGGGAAAATTTTGCTGGGTGTCTTGTACACACTGATAGGGGGGAAGGAAAAGAATTGAAGAAATGCCTGGAGATGAAGTTCTATCAACAGGTCTCATGGCACAGTCCCTCCTTGCCTACTTGCCGCAGTTCTTCACACTAATGACTCCAGGTCCAGAATCTCATTCTATGGAGCAGACTCTCTCCTTCAGTGTGGTCTCTCACTGAATGTAATCATCCACTACTCCCTCATTCTGTGATATCTGTCCAATAAGCTTTCATTTTTCTGTACTCCAGAAATTAGTTGCAATCCCGTAAAATGATAATAATCTAGTCTCTGTGTTAAGAGAACTCAGAAGGAAGAGGATCGAAACATCTCTACTCTGTCCTCCACCATCAAGATCTGGAATCCCCTGTATTAATCACAAACAAGGAACGCAGGTTTCTTCTCCCCAGCCATAGCTAAACTACGTGCTACCCATCCCTTCTCAGTCTTTACAACTAATTCTAATTGAGAATTTGAATTGATTGAGTTTGAACATGAAAAGATGTATTGGCTCATGTGACCAGGAAGTCCAGAGGAGAGACTGGCTTCAGGCTCTTTATTCTTTATTGTTCGGGGCTGATCAGGGGAACAGCTTTATGTTCTGGTCAGCCGCCACCGGTGTGCTTCAATAAAGGCTTGATTCAATTATACGTGTGTGTGTATGTATGTGTGTGTGTGTGTGTGTGTGTATATATGTGTATATATTTATATTTATATATATATATATATATATATATATATATATATATATATATATATATA
>NW_025999924.1:11444123-11454334 GCF_001458135.2 Marmota marmota marmota | reverse complement strand
TCTTCTTTTCCCTAAACTTCTCCTCCCTGATCTTCTTTTCCCTAAACTTCTCCTCCCTGGTCTTCTTTTCCCTAAACTTCTCCTCCCTGATCTCTCTCCTCCCTAATCTCATTTTCTCTGAATCACCATTATTAAAAAAAAAAAAAAACCCTGTTCCTGCTGAAGGGCAGAATCACAGTCTTTGGGACAGGAGTTCCCTGTGTTTCTCCTTTGCTAGCAAAGCAATAAACCTTTTTGTTTTCCCTCAAGATCTTGTCTTCATTATTGGATTGGCCTCAAGGATGAGGACTGAGCTCTCAGTTACAAATGTATTCATAGTAGAAATGACTTTAAAATACTTTGCTGAAAAATGTGAGATACCTACTGTTTTCACGGGCCATTTACCCTTTCTTTAAAATACACAAATAAAGCATATTATAAATAAACAACAAAAAACAAAACAGAAAAGAAACCCCATATAAATATAAACCTTAGTGAAATTCTTACTGGTGAAATAGTAGTACAGTGATCTGAATAATAATGTCCTCCAAAAATTAATACGTTGAAATTATAACCCCAAGGTGATGAGATTAAAAAGTGGGGCCTTAGAGAGATGACTAGGTTATAAACACAGAACTCTCATGAATAGGAATAGCATCCTTATTTAAACAAACAAAAAACATTGGCCCCTTCTATCTTGTGAGCACATGGCAAACAGGAGCCATTCATATGCCAGAAAGGGGGGGCCTCACCAGACACAGAGTTTACCTTAATCCTATGTTCATCACCAATAAAACTTCACATCAAGTACAACCACAGGAATGGGATCTTAATTAGAAAAGTTATATTCCATGTATGTACAATGTGTTAAAATACACTCTATTGACATGTATATCTAAAATGAATAAATTAAAAAAAAAAAAGAATTTGCCTTAAGCTTGGACTTCCCAACCTCCACAACTGTGAGAAATAAATTTCTATTGTTTATAAGCTACTCAGTTTACAAGTGAAGACCCAGTTAAACCATTTCCTCAGCTCACTCCATTCATTCACTGTTCCTGTTTCCTTCAGTATGACACCTTTGCTATTTGTGTAAATTCACTCATTCTTCCAATTTTCCATTTTTAAACTTTGAATTATGTGATCACTTTGTAATAACTTCTATCAAGTGTTAGTTTGCATGTGTTTCTTCTTGGCAGATTCAAAGCACTTGGTGCAATTTCCTGCAAATCACCTTCCTCCCATCTCACAAACTGCATTATTTTCAATTAATTCCCAATAAACTCTCAATTGTCCACGCTCTGGAAGATCTAGCAGAGTTAATCCCCATTTAAGCTAATAGGTTCAACTTCTTCAACAAACAAATCTTTCATGAAAGCTGCTGACAAGCTGGAGTATTAACTGAATCTAGTTTCATTGCTTCTTGTTTTCCTTGATCTTTCTCTGTTATTTTTCAGGAATTCATTTTGGTGCTAATGGATATGATAAAAAGTAGAGAACACAGTTCAAGGAGATAGAATATTCTTAAGGCTCATGTGATGCCTCTTATGCATCAAGCTTCGGCTTCCAAGTACCTAAACTAGTAGCAGTACTCCCCAAACTCATCCTCAAACATAGGCAAGGGCCAAATAGCTGGCAAAATGTGATTTCACTAGTACTGAACACAAGCACCAAGAATAAGAAAGCCCTGGAATGCAGCTCTGATATAATGATAGGACACTTTTCAATAAGAATTAATTTTTCAAAGTGGAAATAAATTAGTCATTATTTTTATTATAAAAGCAATATGTGTGTATCATTTAAAAAAATAAGTATAAAGCCAGCCACAGTGACACACACCTGTAAGCCCAGAGACTAGGGAGGCTGAGGCAGGAGGATTACAAGTTCAAGGACAGTCTCAACAATTTAGCAAGACCCTGTCTCAAACACACACACACACACACACACACACAAAATAATAATAATAATAATAATAATGATAAAAAGGACTGAGGATGTAACTCAGTAGTAAAGCATTTCTGGGTTCAATCTGTAGACCATTTAAAAAAAAAGTTACATTTCACTGCATGGGTGTACAATATAATATTTACCAATACCTCTGGATGAGAATTTATGTTGTTTGTAAATTTTGCACTACAAACATTATAAGAATAATCTTTTTAAAGGTAAAATTTTTCTCCCATATTACCATTTGTGTGGGAAATTACTAGAAGCGGAATTGCTGGGTCAATGATTTAAAACACCTTACTTACCCAGGTGTGTTAGCATATGCTTATAATCCCTGTGGCTCAGGAGGTTGAGGTAGGAGGAATACAAATTCAAAGCCAGCCTCAGCAAAAGTGAGGTGCTAAGCAATTCAGTGAAACCCTGTCTCTAAATAAAAATACAAGACAGGGCTGGGGGCTGGGAATATAGCTCAGTTGGTAGAGCACTTTCCTAGTATGCCCAAGGCCCTGGGCTCAATCCCCAGCACCACCCCAAAAAAATAAAGGAATAAAATAGGGCTGGGGATGTGGCTCAGTGGTTGAATGTCCCAAGTTCAATCCCCAGTACCAAAAAAAAAAAAAAAAAAAAAAAAAAAACCCTTAAATTTCAAGACATTGTGTCAAACTTTACTCCCAAGTATTATAGTATATAGTATTTGAATTTCGTTTTCTCCATTCTTACTACTGCCGATCTGATTATCTTTGCCAATCATGAGGCAAAGAAAAAAAAAAAAAAAAGAACACACAACCCAATACTATTATATAAGGGAGATGAAGTAGCAGAAAAAGGAATATAAATGGCCAGGACTAATAAAGGATGATCAGTAAAAATCTAATCAAATTATCAAATTAGTGAATCTTTTAAAAATGTAATAGCAGTGTTAGCAAGGGTATAAGTATAGACACTTTAATGATGTTGATAAGAATATAAACTAGGGCCATGTTTTAGGAGCATATTTGGTCACAGAAAAAAAAAATGTTGAAGTCGGGTGCAGTGCCACAAGTCTGTAATCCCAACTGCTTGGAAGGCTGAGGCAGGAGGATATCAAGTTCAAGGATGGCCTGGGAAATTGGCAAAACCCTGTCTCAAAATAAGGATATAAAGTTCAAGGATGGCCTGGGAAATTGGCAAGACCCTGTCTCAAAATAAAATTTAAGAAAGGACTGGGAATGGAGCTTCCCTAGCATGTGTGAAGCCCTGGGTTCAATCCCAGTATTATAAAAAAAGAAAATTGAGAAAAGGTATTTTTTTTTTTTACAGCAGAATTTATCACACAGATAATCTTGAGAAAGTCCACAAACTAAGGTGTGTTATTTATGTTATCAGTAACAAACCATTTCAATAAAGAATGACTCAGTCATACAATAATGTTGTCACAAGTAGGAATATCTTGAAAATAAATTATTTTTAAAAAGTCACAAAGCCTAGGTTCTCAACATCCTTTTGTGTTGTATTAAAATATAAAATTGTATTTTTGATAACTTATATAAAATACATATTTTATACAGGGAACTGTGTGTATTTAGATCATTTTGAAAAAGATACTGAAGAAAAACTGCTCTATGATTCTCTTTGGGGAAGTTCTAGATGTCTGCTAGTGGGAGACAAGAGAGAAGGGAACTTTATATTTCATTTTTACCTTTATTTAATTCTTGAATTTTCCTGACAGGAATATGAATTATATTTTTATGTCATCATGAGTTATCAAGTAAATGAAATTATGAACCAGTTCCTTTTTATCCTGTTTATTTTTATGTATAAGAAAAATGAAGCTTATCTTTTTTAAATTTCATAAGCAAGTCCATGATTTGTAGGAAAGCCCTCTGCCATCTTCCTATTTCCTTTCAACAATTTTTGTTGTGTAGTCAGTATTTTCTCATGACAAATATCTTAGGAAATAGATACAAAAAAGAGTATATATTGTAGTTCAAATTTCATGTCATGAACAAAATTGTGTAATGTCACTTCTAAGACTTTCTCTGATCTATCAATCCACCAAGTTAAACAGCTGAAATCACTTCCAAAACAAATCCTTTTGCAGTCAGCAAAACGAAGCAATTACATGAATAAGTTTTTCCACTTGGCCTATTTTTCTGCCCGTGGTTATTAATCAGTCTCACTGACTACATTTTCCATTTTATATCCACTTTCAGGCACTATTCCAGGTGGCCAAACATTTCATATTACGTAAATAAAGTAAAACAAAACCTTTGCCCATTGAGCAAATGGATATACTTCATCCCTAATTCCCTCTCAAATCACTGAAAATTACAATACGGTTTCCATGAAAGGACATTCAGTATTTTCACTCCATTTAGCTAAATGGAATTTATTTAAGTAAAATTTTACTTTAGTAATCTTAACCAAGTGATTGAATGAATTTCTTTGGAGGCCCTGCAAGGCACCAGCTCTTCCAGATCCTTTGCGTTCTGGTTGTATTGCTGCCTTATCTCTTCTTCCTGAATTCAAAGTATGGAGAATGTCTTTTCTGAAACAGCTATTTCACAAAATGTTCTTTAGGATACTGGTTCTTAACTGGCTGCACATCAGAATCACTATTTCTTAGCCACAGGCCATAGCACATACCAGTAATACCAGCAGCGCTGGAGGTTGAGGCAGGAGGATCGCAAGTTCAAAGCCAGCTTTAACAACAGTGAGGCACTAAGAAACTCAGTGAGACCCTGTCTCTAAATAAAATACAAACTAGGGCTGGGGATGTGGCTCAGTGATTGAGTGCCTCTGAATTCAATCCCTGGTACACACACACACAAAAAAAAAAATCACAATTTTTTTACATCAGTTTTCTGGACACACTCAAGCAGAGATTCTGATTTAATGGTTAGGGAGTGGTTACCCATATTTTTAAAGATCCCCATGTAACTTCATTGCCCCATACATATCTTAGCCCTCAAGAAGAACCAAATATTTACCTTACTTATATTTCCCCTAAATGTAGTCCTGGGCTGGGTTGTGGCTCAGCAGTAGAACACTCGCCTAGCACATGCGAGGCCCTGGGTTCAAGCCTCAGCATCACATTAAAAAATAAATAAATAAATGAATAAAGGTATTATGTCCAACTACAACTAAAAACCCCTTACAATGAGTAGATTTAAATCCACTCACATCACCCATATTCCTCATAGGAATTGCAGTGCTGTAAGATCAGTGGTTCTTCCTGTCCTATCCCTAAAGGCTCTAGCATGTGAATCAGGCATTGGAATATTTTAAAACTTTGCTAGGTGATAACATTGTACAGCCAAGTTTGGGATACACTCTGCAGGGACTGATTTAAAAACAAAACAAAACCTTTAAACTTTAAAAACTTTTAAAAAACTTTTTAAAAAAAAGTTTTAAGTTCTGACTTGTCAATTACAATGCCCCGCTTTTTCCCAAAGAGATGCCAAAGGACACCTAGCCTCAGTATAATGACAGAAAAGCACATAAACCACAACCAATATGTACACATATTCTTCTGTTTTAGAACTTCTATTTGAAAATATCCATGTTAGTGTTTATTTCTAAAACCCTATTTCCAAAAAAAAAAAATATTATTCACTCCTCAATACAGGACCAGTTATAAGAAAAGTTAGATTGGAAAATGTTTTCCATGGTTCTCTTTCAGCTTCTACTTTCAACTTTGCTTTCTTCTCTTCTCAGTGTCGTCATTGATGCACAGGAATCTCTGTCATGGAGCAACCTTAGGGAGCTTTACTCTTACCTTATTAGTTAGACACCAACTTTCAAAAGCACAAAATACTCTTACAACATGTAGAGTGTCATAATGAAATGACATATCTATTGTCTGAAATGGATACCCATCATTTTCCATAAAATTTCTAATCCTCAAAACAACCAAAGGCGGGTGGGGTGGGGGGGACAACCACAAGGATACATAGAGTATCTATATTTAATAGGGCAGGTTATGTAAATATTAAGTTCCTTTCCAGAAATATCACATAACTCTTGCCATTCATCAAAATAGTCACATCTCTGGACCAACATAAAAATTCACAGTCATAAACTAAATTCCTATAGGACTTCTGTACAGGCTTGGTATGTCTGATACTGTCCTGATTTTTATCAATGAAAATTCCCCATTCGGAAAATCCCTCATTCCTGGGTGACTTGCCAGATCAGTCACCTGTTCCTTTTTGTGACTCTCCCTTTCATCATTGGCTTCCTTTCTCCCTCCCTTCCTTCTTTCCCCTCTCTCTCTCTCTCTCTCTCTCTCTCTCTCTCTCTCTCTCTCTTTCTTTCTTGATACCAGAGATTGAACTCGGGGTATTTAATCACTGAGCCAAATCCCCACCCTTTTTATTTTTTATTATGAGGCAGGGCCTTGAAAAGTTGCTTAGGGCCTCACTAACTTGCTGAAACTGGTTTTGAATTTGTGATCCTTCCGCCTCAGCTTCCGGAGCCATTGAGATTACAGGTGTATGCCACCGTGCCTGACTTTGTTTCTGAATTTTATTATAATACATTACTTCTTGCTGTTTTCTCAGTTTAAAAATTAAGTACTCTTGAGGAGGGATGGGAATAGGAAAGACAGTAGAATGAATCAGACATAGCTTTCCTAGGTTCATATATGAATACACAACCAGTGAAACCACATCATGTACAACCACAAGCATGGGATCCTAATTAGAATAAGTTATACTCCATCTATGTATAATGTATCAAAATATACTCTACTGTCATGTATATTTAAAAAGAACGAATTAAAAAAAGAAAGTATTGGTAATAAAACACAAATCTTTTTGACAGAAATAGTCATTAGTAAAATCTTTTTTTAATAGATGCACACAATATCTTTATTTTGTTTATTTATTTTTATGTGGTGCTGAGAATCAGACCCAGTGCTTCTCATGTGCAAGGAAGCACACTGCCACTGAGATACAACCCCAGCCCTAATAAAATCTTAATACACTCACTTTCAAAATTTATACTCTGACGTATACTGATCCTTATTGATGCTGAAAGAAAATTTGAGGGAGTCACTCCTGTAAAGCAGATGTCCTTCACCTCTACATAGTAGGTAACAAACACATAGCTCAAATCTGTTCATCCAAGCTTCCCTTTTACAGATGCCATACAGATTGACACTCTTCTATCAACATCATTTCTTCACAAAGAATAAATATGATTACTAGACGCTTTCTCAATTACACTGCAATCCAGTTATGCAAATTTATAGTAATTGGATTTTGAATGATCATTGCTAAAGAAGGTTGATCTTATCTCTGACAATTTGCATCTTCATTTTTTTTTTAACCTCCAGCACTGGGGGTGGAACTCAGGGTCTCATGTGTGCTAGGCAAGAGCTCTACCACTGAGCTACATCCCAGGCCTTTTGAAATTTTTATTTTATTATTTTCAGTATTTTTTTTGTTTATATATGACAGCAGGATACATTACAATTCTTTTCTTTTTTTTTTATAAAGAGAGAGAGAGAGAGAGAGAGAGAAATTTTAAATATTTATTAGTTTTCGGTGGACACAACATCTTTATTTTATTTTTTATGTGGTGCTGAGGATCGAACCCAGCGCCCTGCGCATGCCAGGCGAGCATGCTACCTCTTGAGCCACATCCTCAGCCCCCATTACAATTCTTATTACACATATGGAGCACAATTTTTCATATATCTGGTTGTATACAAAGTATATTCACACCAATTCATGTCTTCATACATGTACTTTGGATAATAATGATCATCAGGTTCCACCATCATTTCTAACCCCATGCCCCCTCCCTTCCCCTCCGACCCCTCGAAATTTTTATTTTCAATCAGGTTCTAGTTAAGTTTTCCCAGGCTGGCTTTGAACTTGAGATCCTCCTACCCCAGTCTCCAAAGTAGCTGAAATTACAGGTATATGTATCACCACCAAGATTTTTTCCTTTTAAAATTTAAGTCTTGTGATATAACTCTAGTTTGGGGTTGTTTTTTTGTTTGTTTGTTTGTTTTTTAATTTGGCCTTATATTCAAATTCTCTGTCTCATCAAAGTTCATGTATATTTCTATATTTATGTATTTGTTTATGATATATAATACTATAGAAAATAATAATGGGATTATACTGTACATACAAATTTGTATCCTACTGTCTTAAAATGAAATTAAGTAATATGTCTGAGAGATTATTTGTGAAATATGTGTAACGGAATAATAATAATAATAATAATAGTCTCTATCTCTGCATTTTAAAACTAGGACATTGAATATTATGCTCATTCATTTTGTCCAGTATCTCTTTTTCCTTCTCTGCTTCAATCATCTATTGAGTCTCAATGAGTTTTCTCTCAGATCTCTTTCCAATTACTCTCCTACTCTGTTCTGTCTCAGGGAAACACACCCGCAGTTTCCTTTGCCCTAGAGTTTCCCAGTGGGCTAGACAAGGGGAAACAATGGTCCGTGGCAAGATGAGAGCCTCTCCTTGTTTCCTGAGGTACTTCCAGCAAAGCCTGCATCTTTTCTGCAGGTCTAATTCCTGCCAGATGATTCCTCCCTTCATGAGCCCAGTTCCTGCCAGGCAATGCTAATCTTACCTTTAGCACCTGCCTAAGGTCCAGCCTCTTGGCTCTGACAATACCTTCTCCATTACCTTTCCAGTCCTTGGGGAGTGCTAGTCTTCTGCTCTTAGTTGCTGACTCATTATGCCTGGTTTGACTCCTATCATCTGTGTAGTCAATTACTTGTATTAAATCATCTCTGCTTGAAAAACCAAGAATAGCTTCTGATTTATAAGCAGACACTAAAAGCTCTTCTGTGTCTCATTTGCTAAGAAGATGTATCATACTTAATTGTTTAAATTTTATTAAATTCACATTTTGCTTCTCCTTAGATGATGATTTGTTTTTCCTCCTTCAACGTGTTAGTGTGATGAACTACATTTATATGTTTATACATTTTCTTCTTGTTGAAAATATTTGTATTCATGGAATAAATGCAATTTTCATACTATATTGTGTTTTTTATAGATTGCTAAGCTTTGCTTACTAATTTATAATTTATAATTTTTGCTACAAGTTCACAAAGAAAGATGGTCTATGATTTTGCATTCTTAAATATTTTGTTGTTTTGTTTGTTTGGTTGGTTTGGGTTTTGTTTTGGTACCAAGGATTGAACCCAGGGGCACTTAACCACTGAACTACATCTCCAGCCATTTTTATATTTTATTTTGAGACAGAGCCTCACTAATTTGCTGAAACTGACTTTGAACTTGCAATCCTCCTGCCTCAGCCTCCCAAACATCTGGGATTATAAGTGTATGCCAGCATGCCCAGTTTAAATGTTTCTTTTATTACATTAGTATCAAGGTTGCATTAGTTTTCTTCTTTTTCTATTTTGGAATATCTTTTATAAATTGGAAATAATCCAGTCTTTGAAAACAGCCAATAGACTTTACCAGTAAAAACATTTAGGCCTACTGGATGTGGTGGTACACACCTGTAATCCCAGCAGCTCCAGAGGCTGAGGAAAGAGGATCATGAGTTCAAAGCCAGCCTCAGAAACTTAGAGAGGCCCTAAATAATTTAGCAAAACTCTGTCTCTCAATAAAACATTAGAAGAAAAAAAAGAGGGCTGAGGATGTGGCTTAGTGGCTGAGCACCCAAGGGTTTTCCCATACCAAAAAAAACAACGTATAGGCCTATGGAATTTCTTTTTGACAGAAAAAAATTTACCCTTCTAATTAAAACTCTTTAATAGGTTAGAAAACTTTTCAGGTTTCCCATTTCATCTTGAAATTTATATTTGAATTATGAAAAGTCTTAGATATTATTTATTTCCTTCAATATAACATTTCCCTAATTATTTTTTTTCTAAATCAGATTAAATATAGACTCTATGGATTTCTTAATTTCTGTTTCACATACACACTTTCTTTCCTCTCTGTGCTGAATTCAGAATAATTTCTTTCTTTCTTTCTTTCTTTCTTTCTTTCTTTCTTTCTTTCTTTCTTTCTTTCTTTCTTTCTTTTCATTTCTTTTTTTGGAGTGCTGGGGATTGAACCCAGGGCCTTGTGCATGCAAGGTAAGCACTCTACCAACAGAGCTATATCCCCAGGCTCCAGAATAATTTCTTTATGTATAACTTCCAATTCAATTATTTTTTCTTTGGCTGTATCTAATATGGTATTTAACTGGTCCATTGAGTTTGTAGTTTTACTGTGTTTTGTTGCTTTTAAATAGTCTTAAATTGAGTTCCAAACCTGCTTGATAGATACAAAAATTATATATATATATATATA